>NC_081418.1:31503536-31624754 GCF_949786415.1 Peromyscus eremicus
GCGCGCGTGCATGCTCACATGTAACCTGTTTCAACAAGAGGTGCAGATGGAAAACAATGCACTTGAAAGTAAACTCTTAGAGCTCAGCCAACATTATGACCTGTAATAGCAACCTTTCTCTTCTGTGAATTCTCTTGCACATTTGTTACTGTAGCCTTGCTGTTCCTTCACTGCCTGGCCCTTCTTCTACCAGGCCTCCAGATAAGTATGTCTTTTAGCCACCAGAATAAAGGCAGGAGAAAGAAAGTGATATTTTTTGGAAGGATTTGTTAAGAACAATCTAAAGAAACTTGGCTTGCCAAATACGCTATTGCTTCTTAATGTTATGAACAGGATGCAACTTTTGTCCTTAAACAGGAGAGAGCAAGATGGAAAACCCAAGCCTACAGATGGTGCAGACCGTCTTAGCAGAGACTAAGAAGGAAATTTGCCTACTGATATCCAAGGTAGAGCTAAAAAGGGGGCTCAGTAATCTGAGCAGTGAAATACGTCAGCAGTGAAGGAACAGGGGCACAGTTCCACACACCCACCCTGAAGGGTTCTCTTACTCTTAATCTTTTAAAGACTCCAATGAGGCAAAGCCAGCATTATGGCTTTGACAGAGAAAAGAATGCATGTGGGCTTCCCAAACAAGAGCTGCAGTTTGTTAAAAAGAGTTGAAAATAAACTACAAGTACAGGGGCTTAGAGAAAAAGACAGTTTGGAAAAGAGGAAGTGCATGTATGGGGTTCTCAAAGAGGAGTTGAAGGAAGTATCTAAGTGTTAGCCGTAGTACCATTTTGGTGCCTCTCAACTTCTCAAAGCATTTTTGATAAACATTCTCTGATCCCTCAAGTTCCCATGCCCTGGTAGCAGTGGGTGCATAGCCTGAACTGGCCTTTCCTGTGATCGGATTGGTGAATAAACAACTATCAGTGGAGAGCCTACCTCCAGTGACTGATGGAGGCAGATTCAGAGGCCCAGGCTAAAGACTGATCTGAGCTCTGGGAGTCCTGCTGAGGAGAGGGAGGAGGGATTGTAGGAACCAGGGTGGAGCCTTCACAGACATCAGAGGAAAACCCACAGAAAAGGCTAGTCTGGCTCTTGGGAACTCAGAGTCTGAACCAACACCCAGGGACGAATCTAGTAACTCTGCATGTATTTGACAGGATTGTAGCTTGATCTATTTGTGGGACTCCTGGCAATGGGAGCAGGGCTGTCCCTGGTGGTTTAACTGGTTCTTGGAAACCTATTCCTCATGCTGGATTGCCTTGCCCAGCCTGAATACAGGGGGAGGTGCTTGGTCTTATGGCAACTTGATATGCCATGCTTTGCTGGTGCCCATGGGAGGCCTGCCCCTTTTGGAGTAAATGTGGGAGGAGGGGTGGCTTGCAGGGGTGACCAAGAGGAGATGAAGGGAGTGAGTGGGAAGACAGGAGGGTGGGGAGGCTGTGGTTGGGATGTAAAATAAATAAATAAATAAAGTTTAAAAATTCCCCATCTTTATTTCTCTTTTGATGTTTGAATGAAGTTTTTATCTGCTAAGGTAAAATTTTTGCTTCTCCGCCAGTGAGAAAGGCTTTAACCAGAATCCTGGGCAAGGAACTTCTTTCCTCTAATGTCTCAACGCCTGTTTCTGTTCTCTTCTGCCTTGACTACATTACAGAAAATGTTGTTTGGTATGTACATGTTGATGTCTACAGAACGAATGTGGTCTTCCTCTATTTGAAAATGTTTCAGACTCTGTATATACAATGAACTGAGAAGAGATGGCGGTGAATCAGCTATGGCTTTGTGAGCGCTGAGTGTGGCTGCAGAATTCAACTCAATTAGTCAGGATTTGTCTTCGGGGTTTGCCTTGTTCATAGGGAATTAAGCAGTAATGCAAGCATGATGTTTTCATCTTCGTGAGACGGGTAGTGGATAGTTCCACATCATATGTGGAACCTAAAACATTTTTAATGTGTAGTGCAGCTTTTTGGATTTTCTTCTTGAAGACAATTGCAATATTTTGGAACCTAGAAAGGGAATTTACAAATATTACTATACATTTTTAATTAGGTGCCATGTTGACATAAGAATAGATGCATATTTTGAGTTTTTAATTTTTGCACTACTTTGTACACATAGTGGTAGTCACTGTCAAAGGTGTAATAGAAAGGAAGTGCTTTGGAAACAGACTCTTTCAATGTAATCTATCATATAAACAACTAAAAGAAAAAAAAACCACATTATCATCTCATTAAATGCTAGAAAAGCCTTTGACAAAATCCAACATCCTTCATTATAAAAGTCTTGGGGAGATCAAGGATACAAGGGACATGCCTAAACATAGTAAAGGCAATTTACAGCAAGCCAATTGCCAACATCAAATTAAATGTAGAGAAATTCAAAAACATTGCACTAAAATCAGGAACAAGACAAGGTTGTCTACTTTCTCCATATCTGTGCACTATAGCCCTTGAAGTTTTAGATAGAATGAGACAACTGAAAGAGATCAAGAGGATACAAATTGGAAAGTAAGAAATCAAAGGATTGGTATTTGCAGATGGTATAATAGTATATATAAATGACTGTAAAAATTCCACCAGGGAACTCATAAAGCAAATAAATACTTTAAACAAAGTGGCTGGATACAAAATAAACTAAAGAGCCGGGCGGTGGTGGCGCACGCCTTTAATCCCAGCACTCGGGAGGCAGAGCCAGGTGGATCTCTGTGAGTTCAAGGCCAGCCTGGGCTACCAAGTGAGTTCCAGGAAAGGCGCAAAGCTACACAGAGAAACCCTGTCTCGAAAAAACCAAAAAAAAAAAAAAACCAAAAAAAAAAAAAAAACCTAAAAAAAAAAAATCAGTAGCCTTCTAAAACACAAACAATAAACGGGCTGAGAAAGAAATTAGGGAAACAACACCCTGCACAATTGTCACAAGTAATATAAAATATCTTGGCGTAACTATAACCAAGCAAGTGAAAGACCTGTATGGCAAGAACTTCAAGTCTTTGGAGAAAGAAATTGAAGAAGAGATCAGAACATGGGAAGACCTCTCATGCTCATGGATCAGTAAGATTAACATAGTAAAAAATGGTCATTTTACCAAAAGCAATCTAGAGATTCAATATAATCCTTATCAAATTTCCAACACAATTCTTTACAGACCTTGAAAGAACAATACTCAACTTCATATAGAAAAACAAAAACCCAAGATAGCTAAAACAATCCTGTATAATAAAAGAACTTCCAGAGGTATCACCATCTCTGATTTCAAGCTTTACTATAGAGCTGTAGTAATAAAAATTGCATGGTATTAACATAAAAACAGACAGTTTAATCAATGGCATCAATTCAAAGACCCAGACATAGATTTACATACCTATGGACACCCAATTTTTGATGAAGAAGCTTCAAATTTATAATGGAAAAAAGAAAGCATCTTCAGCAAATGGGTGCTGGCCTAACTGGATGTCTGCATATAGAAGAATGCAAATAGATCCATGTTTATCATCCTGCACAAAAGTCAAGTCCAAGTGGATCAAAGACCATAACATAAATCCAGATACACTGAACCTGATAGAAGAGAAAGTGGGAAATAGCCTTGAAAGTAGTGGCACAGGAGACAACTTCCTGAACAGAACATCGATTGTGCAGGTACTAAGATCGACAATTAATAAATGAGACTTCATGAAACTGAAAAGCTTCCCTAAGGCAAAGGACATCATCAAAAGGACAAAAACAGTAACCTAAAAAATGGGAAAAGATTTTCACAAGATATATAAAGAACTCAAGAAATTAGACATCAACAAACCAAATAATCTATACAGAGAATTCTTAAGAGAGGAAACTTAAATGGGTGGGAAATACTTAAAGAAATGTTCAACATCCTTTGCCATCAGGGAAATACAAATCAAAACTATTCTGAGATTCCATCTTATACCTCTTAGAATGGCTAAGATCAAAACCATAAGTGACAGCTCATGTTGGAGAGACTGGGAATAAAAGGGGAACACTCTTACATTGCTGGTGGGAGTGCAAATTTGTACAGCCACTTTGGAAATGAATATGATGGTTTATCAGAAAATTAGGAATTAATCTACCTCAAGATAGAGCTATACCCCTCCAGGGCATATACCTAATAGATGCTTAATCATACTACAAGGACACTTGCTCAACTATGTTCATAGCAGCTTTATTTGTAATAGCCAGAACCTATAAACAACCTAGATGTGCCTCAACCAAAGAATGGATAAAGAAAATGCAGTATGTTTAAACAGTGGAGTATTACTCAGATATTAAAAATAACATTATGTAATTTTCAGGTAAATGGGTAGAACTAGAAAAAAACCATCCTAAATGAGGTAACCCAGACTCGGAAAGAAAAACATAACTGGGAGCCTAGGATAATCATTATCAGAGAGGCTTCATATAGTAACTGGTGGGTGCAGGTGCAAATACCCACAGCCAAACATTAGGTGGCGTTCAGGGAATCTTGCTGAAGAGAGGAGGAAGGATTGTAGGAGCCATAGGCATCAAGGACATCATAAGAAACCTCATAGAATCAATTAACCTGGGCTCATAGTGGCTCACAGTGACTGAACCAATAACCAGGGAGCCTGTATGGGTCTGACCTAGGTCCTCTGTTTATATGCTATGGTTGAGCAGCTTGGTGTTCTTGTGGGACCTAACAGTTGGACTAGGGGTTATCTCTGACATTTTGTCTGCTTTTAGGACTCTTTTCCCCCTACTGAGTTGCCTTGCCCAGCCTTAATATGAGGGGATATACCTAGACTTTTTGCAATATGGTATACCATGTTTAGTTGATATCCCTGGGAGGGTGCCTTTTTCTGAAGGGAAATGGAGGAGGAGTGGAACTTTGGGAGAGGGAGGTGAGGGGAGCAAGTGGACTGGGAGGAGAGGAAGGAAAGTCCAGTTGTAGTATATGAGAGGTAAATAAATAAAGAAAGAAAACAAATAAACAAAGAAAAAGACTCCACTGGACATGCCAAAGTGGATGAGGAAAAGCCCACAGGGGCTTCAACCCTACACAAAGAACTACAGACAACTGAGAAAAACTAGGGGAGTGAGAGGTTGTCTTGGCTAGTGTTCTTTTGCTGTGAAGGGACATCAGGACCTCAGCAACTCTTATAAAAGAAAGCATTTAATTGGGGCTTGCTTACAGTTTCAGGGGTTAGACTATTATCATCATGGTGACAGGGAGCATGGCAGCAGGCAGGTGCGGTGCTGGAGAAGTAGTTGAGAGCTACATTCTGATCTATAAGCAGAGACAGAGGGACATTGGGCCTACTGTGGACTTTTGAAACTTCAGAGTTCACTCCCAATGGTACACTTTCTCCAACAAGGTCAAACCTCCTCTAATTCTTTTAAATAGTGCCACTCCCAGGTGACCAAGAATTAAATCGATGAGCCCAGGGGAGTCATTCCTATTTAAACTACCACAGAGGTGGTCCTCCCTAGGAAAAACACACCAATGGTTCCCCAGTAACAAATTATTAACATTAAAAACATACATACACTATACAAATTGAACAGGTTATAATTAGGAAAATATACCTATTTAATATTTACCATCTTAGTTTACCTCATATTAACTTCACGGAAAACCACAATACTCAAAATCACTTCTAAGTATGCCTGTCTTTTCCCCTCATGCCCACCCTTGCTTTAACTCTTACTCATTGCTCTTACTTTCTTGACTGATTTCTAATCGTGTTATATACCAAATCCTTCAAAGACCATGTTGTGCTTGTGGAGATCAGAGAGCAACTTGCTAGAATGGGTCCTCTCCTAAACAGTGTGCATCTCAGGGATCAAACTCAAGACAACAGTCTTAGGACTGAGTGCTTTTTACCAGCTGAGCTATCTCTTCTGCCCATGTTTGATTGCTTTGAATTAAACAAATTTTATTTCCTTTTATTTTTAACTAGCAAATAAAGTACTTTGCTTAGAAACTTTGTTTTTGCCTCTAGATCTTTCTAACCTCAAGGAGACAAAACAGTATCTGTTTGCAAACCTAATCAGCTTACAGTCTTTACCACAGATAAGTAAATGTAATTTCTAATAACTTCTATCTGATTTGAAAAAATGTGCAATTGAAAACTGTGGGTTTCTATGCTGACATGTTTGAAAAGATTTTCAAATTGTTCTGCATTTATAATTGTGACATATGACAGCCTAACAAATATATCTAAATAGGCAATATTTTGTTCCCTTTCCTATTTTAGAAATTTCCACATTCTATTACTCAAATATTTTAGGTTGCTTCCTATTTTGGTTTCCCAATATACCTGAGGAGATAATATAAATTGGGAGAGCAAAGGTGACATGCTAAAAAGAATCCAGAGAAGCCCAATGACTGATTTCAGCAGCTTTGCTGGAAGGGAACTAATAGTGTTGTAAAATTGAATTCTTACCTGAAAAGAAAAACAAATAAGGAGAATAGTATGAACTGTGCATTTCTTTGGCAGGTATAGTAATGGATTTGACAATTTTGTCATGAAGTCATAAACCTCCAATTATGTCCAGGGCACTAGAACCATTTTAAGATAACAAATTGGGGCTTCATTCTCTTACTGTCAAATCACTCAATGTCCTCTCTGAGTCAATGACTAGTTTAACAGTGAAGGTGGTAAGTGGGGACAATTTATATAACTTGACACCATGTAGACATCAGAACAGAATTATAATTGTAGCAATATTGTTTAATGATGGAATATATCAAGAGTGCTCTTGTCATTAATTATATTCATGTCATTTTTGAAAAGGAAATTGATGATTAGCAAACCCTGAAGGCATGTAGACTGACAGACACTATGCCCATATTGGGGGGGGGGGAGCAGTTTGCTTTGTTCTAAATCATAGAAAGAGAAATAGTGATACTAATTTACCATATAAATTAAATGAAAGCAAGTATATAATAATTTCCAGAGTGTCATTTCAGGTATTTGCTGTAATTTTCCATTAAAACATTTGTTTCTACATATCTAAAATCAAGAGGTAAATGTTTAATACATGCCAGTTTGTTCAACTGAATTAGATCCAATGATAAAATGTTTTAGTACATGATAATGTTAAGTTGTTTTTATTAATTTACAGCCCCTTCTTTATTTAATTCCTGAAGAAAAACTTTGAGCATCTTAGGAAAAACTTGGTACTAATTAATAATTACCCGTGATTTACCTAGTAATGTCCTACATTTGTTCTCAGAGAATTCCAGATATTTAGAGGTTGATAGAATGGACATATTTAATCATACTCTAAGGAAGGGGTATTAGGGTACCATATAAGAAGCATATTCATGGGAATAAAAGCCTAGGTACTTCTGTAGGTTTATTTTTTTTCTGACTACTGGATCAAATTGGTCTAACAAACATTCAAAAAACCATTTGAGCCAGCCATGAAATAAGATATATACACATTGTTCTGTCTTTCCCATTCAAATTTTCATTCCTCATGACCCCCTACTAATTCCCTAACCTCTATGTCTGTTCCAAATGAAGTACAAATGTCTGAAGAGTCAAGGCTAATTTAACAAATGAGTGAAAATATTAAATATTAAATATAAATATTAAACTTTCTAGATTTGACTTACTTCAGTCTTAATCATTGTTTTTACTTCCAGTCACTTACAAATTTCATACTGTTATTTTCACTAATAGCTGAATAATATTCCACTGTGTTAGTATACCATATTTGTATTTTCTATTCATTGGTTGATGGATATCTAGGCTCCTAGCATTTTCTGGCTATTTTAATAGGGCAGCAATGAACACGGATGAGCAGATATCCATACATACTAGTGTACATAGAGTCCTTGGGTATATCAAGAGTGATATTGCTGGAACATAAGGAAGTAAGTTCCATTTTTATTTTATTTTTAATTTTAATTTTAATTTTAATTTTTTTTGTTTTTCGAGACAGGGTTTCTCTGTGTAGCTTTGCGCCTTTCCTGGAACTCACTTGGTAGCCCAGGCTGGCCTTGAACTCACAGAGATCCGCCTGGCTCTGCCTCCCGAGTGCTGGGATCAAAGGCGTGCGCCACCACCGCCCGGCAATTTCCATTTTTAGAATTTTATACAACCTCCAGATTAATTTCCATGGTGGTTGTACCAGTTTGTACCCCTACCATTGGTGAACAAATGCTCTGATTTTAACACATTTGTGTCAGCATTTGTCATCATTAGTGGTCTTCCTTTCTCTTCCCTCCCTTCTTCTCCTCCTTTATCTTAACCATTCAGAGTGAGTTAAGATGAAATTTCAATGAAAATAATTTTAATTTGCATTTCCTTGATAGCTGAATATGTTGAACTCTTAAAAAACTTTTTCTTAATTAGTTGTGCTCCATCTTCTCAGAACTGTTTGGTTCATTGTACTACTTTTAAAATGGTTTATTTGTTTTCTTGATGTTCAATTTTTTTTTAATTTTTTAAAAATTCTAGATACTAACATGCTGGAAGATACATAGATGCTGAAGATTTCTTTTCCATTTTGTAGGCTGACCCTTTATTTGAATGCTGGTGTCATTTGCTGTGAAGAAGCTTTAGTTTCATGAGGTCTCATTTAAACAGTTGCTGACCCTTATAGCTCAGGCAGTAAAATACTTGCTTTGAAAGCAACAGAACTTGAGTTTAGTCTTTAGTACCCATATTACAAAGCTAGATGTCATTCCATGCTCCTGCTATTCCACCAATAAGAGGGTGAGGCAGCGGATTTCTGCCAATGTAACCCACTTAATAAATTCAAAATCAGTGAAAAAGCCTTTCTCCTAAGAAAAGTAGACTTAACCTGAGTAACAACACCTCAGTTTGTTCTGTACCCCAGTACACACATGCACATACGTGCAAAGACAACAAATAAGGAAATTATGAAATGTGGTAATTGAGAGGGATTAAAGAAATTTTAACTTCAAGATTTTTATCATAATCAGATCAGTGAATACTCTAACTGTCATCATAGAGCCTTTCTCCAGTAACTGATGGAAGCAGATGCAGAGATCCACAGCCAAATACCAGGCCGGAATCAAGGAGTCTAGTCGAAGAAAGAGAAGAGGGATTCTATGAGCAAGGGCATCTGATTACTGGGGTAGGCAAGTTTGGGCACCCTCTCCACTATTGCTACTGGTCTAAGCTGGAGTCCTCCTTGGGGATTCCTGGGCACTTCCCTGGCACTCAGTTTCTCCCTATCCCCATGATTCCTCCCTCTATCATAGTATCTATATCATTGCTCACTCACTCCATTCCTGTTCCAGCTCAACCCTGTTATTCCCTTATGTTCTCATACCTTATCCCCTGCCAACCATTGCCAACCCCTTATCCACAGTGTACTCAAGGAGAGATCATCTATTTCCCCTTCTCAGGGAAATCCATGCACCCCTCTTTGAGTCCTCTTTGTTAGATAGCTTCTCTGGAGTTGTGGGTTGTAGTCTGGCTGTCGTTTGCTTAACATCTAGTATCCACTTATGAGTGAGTAAATACCATGTTTGTCCTTCTAAGTTTGGGTTACCTCACTCAGGATGATATTTTCTAGTTCCATCTATTTGCCTGCAAATTTCATGATGTCATTGCTTTTCACTGCTGAGTAGTACTCCATTGTATATATGGATCACATTTTCTTAATCCATTCTTCAGTTGAGGGGCATCTAGGTTGTTTCCAGGTTCTGGCTATTACGAGTAATGCTGCTATGAACATAGTTGAGCATGTGTCCCTGTGGTACGATTGAGCATTCCTTGGGTATATGCCCAAGAGTGGTATAGCTGGGTCTTGAAGAAAAATGATTCCCAATTTTCTGAGAAACCATCACACTGATTTCCAAAGTGGCTGTACAAGTTTGCACACCTACCAGCAGTGGAGGAGTGTTCCCCTTGCTCCACATCCTCTCCAACTGAAGCTGTCTTCAGTGTTTTTGACCTTAGCCATTCTGACAGGTGGGAGAAGGTATCTCAGAGTTGTTTTGATTTGCATTTCCCCAATGACTAAGGATGTTGAGCATTTCCTTAAATGTCTTTCAGCCATTTGAGATTCTTCTGTTGAGAATTCTCTGTTTAGCTCTGTAGCCTATTTTTAATTGGATTGTTCAGTATTTTGATGTCTAGTTTTTTGAATTCTTTATATAGTTTGGAGATCAGCCCTCTGTCAGAGGTGGGGTTGGTGAAGACTTTTTCCCATTCTGTAGGCTGTCGATTTGTCTTATTTACTGTGTTCTTTGCTTACAGAAGCTTCTCAGTTTCAGGAGGTCCAATTTATTAATTGTTGCTCTCAGTGTTTGTGCTACTTGTGTTATATTTAGGAAGTGATCTCCTGTGCCAATGCATTCAAGAATACTTCCTACTTTTTCTTCTATCAGGTTCAGTGTAGCTGGTTTTATATTGACCAGTTTTATATTAAGGTCTTGGATCCACTTGAACTTGAGTTTTGTTCAGGTTGATAGATGTGGATCTATTTGCAATCTTCTACATGTTGATATCTAGTTATCCAATACCATTTGTTGAAGATGCTTTCTTTTTTTCCGTTGTACAGTTTTCTAACTAAGCAAGTGAAAGACCTGTATGATAAGACCTTTAAGTCTCTGAAGAAAGAAATTGAAGAAGATATCAGAAAATGGAAAGATCCCCATGCTCATGGATAGGAAGGATTAATGTAGTAAAAATGGCAATCTTACCAAAAGCAATCTATAGATTCAATACAATCCCCATAAAAATCCCAGCACCATTCTTCATAGACATGGAAAGAACAATATTCAACTTCATATGTAAAAACAAAAACCCAGGATAGCTAAAACAGTTCTGTACAATAAAGCCACCTCTGGAGGCATCACCATCCCTGACTTCAAGATCTACTATAGAGCTATAGTAATAAAAACAGCTTGTTACTGGCGTAAAAACCAACATGTGGACCAATGAAATCGAATTCAAGACCCTGACATTAACCCACTCCTATGAACACCTGACTTTTTACAGAGAGAGTTTATTTTTAGCACAGATTCTTGTAGTTCAGACTAGACGTAATGTGTCTTCTTGAACATCTGATTTTCCTGCATCAACCTCCAGAGGTCTAAGATTACATGAATGGACCACAACACCTGGTTCTATGTGATGCCAGGGATTGATCCCAGGGCTCTGTATATGCTAGAAAAGCACTTTATACAATTTGTTCTTACTTTAAAAATTTATTTTTAAAGGCCTTTATAGCTTTAAACTCATAGAAAAGTCCGATATACTCTTCTGATGATAATGACTATTTTTTCTTTTCATGTACTAATATACACTGAATGTACCTCCAATTTTATTTTTCCATGTAGATCAAATAGTTCCTATGCAACTTGTTGGACACATTTGTTTTCACAGTTTTGAAATGGCATATTTGTCAATACAGTACATGACTACGTGACTACATTCTCATTTGCTCTTACCCAGTGCCATGTCCTGACTGTATTTTCTCATTTACTCCAAACAAGTTTTATAATTCATATTTCAAAGATTTAATTGTATTTTAAGTTACCAAGGAAATTTATTGAAATTTTGTTCTAAAATTTATGTATGGATCTTTACTTGGAAATTCAACTATTAAACATATAAATGTAAAGCTATATTAATGGAAGGACTTGGGAGGGAAAACTACAAAAAGTCATGTACCATTGCTTGAAATTATCTAAAATTACTTTTAGAAAAGTAAATGGCAAAATATATCTCATTTTTCAGATTTTGCTAGCACTAATTACTTAGTTGAATTTTGCAAGATGCGAGACCTATGGAGAACTGGAACTAGATGGAAGCAGAAGATGAATTGCTCCTTAGGGTGTGAATGACCTTTGGAAATGCAGGTGTGGTCATTTGCTCAGAGGATGTCCAGATTTTCAGTGAAAATTTTTCTCAGCACATTCTTTTTGAATTCAAGGCAAGCATATTCTCTACCTCTGAGAAATGTGACTGTTTCCTTTTTAAAATAATGCAATTGATATCAATAACATTTTAAGGACCATCCTTGTTAAAAAGTCATACTGCTCTGATTAAAATATTATTTCACAATGTGCATTTTAAACACCCTTATAAGCATTTGATAGTCTTACCATATGCAGTCCATATAATATCAGATAGGCACTTGAATTCTGGGAGGGTACAGCACCAAAATGTCAGACTTTCTTGGGTTAAAAGATTGCAGAAACATATTCACACCACATCAATTGCACTGGATGTTTGGGCACAGAACAAAGCATAAGCTATAATAGTTAAAGAAGGACTAGGTTCCAGCAAAACCATCCCTCCCCTCTTGTGTTCATTTCAAACTTGATTCACAATCTTTAGAATCTGTTTAATGCCTTAGGTATAAATGCCAATTAACTCTCCCATACATGAAAACACAGCCTAACATCTGGGCAACCAAAAATGACTAAGTTGTGAAGATATACAATTTGTACAAATAGAAGATATCTTAACCTTTATAACATTTTGAAACAACTTTAGATAATGTAGTATAAAAGATAAGTAAGTGTTTAAAAACTTATACCATGTTTCTGTGATCCTCCAGCTGGTGTGGAAAGTGATAAGCAGATTTTGCCTGGAAATGTATAGTCTGGCAAAGGTGCCACATTGATACCAGCAATACAAAGCAGCAAATTGCAACATACATGTGTGCAATGAGCATACTAGGACGTTATTAGTTTTATCAATTATTCATTGAAAGACATTAAGAAAAATCAGTGGCGCATGACTTTAATTCCAGCACTTGGGAGGCATAGGCAAGCAGATCTCAGTGAGTTCAAGGCCAGCCTGGTCTACAAAGTAAATTCCAGGATGACCAGGGATACACTGAGAAACCCTGTCTCAAAAAACAAAACAAAACAAAACAAAACGAAACAAGAAAAAAAGAAAAGAAGAAAGAAAAAGAAAAATCTCAGATGGAGTCTTTGCAAATATTGTAAAATTAATTTTCATATTATTAATCAGTATATTTTACTTTTTAGCAAAACCATGTATAATTATGAAACATCTTAACAGTGAGTGCTAAATTACTTGTTTTAACAGACTGAAAAATCTTAGAGTTCCGTAGGCATTGGGAATGAGGAATCATTGTCAGCAGGCATCTGGATTTTTTTGTTGTTATTTGTTTGTTTGTTTATTTTTGTCCATTTTGCTATCTCTTTCTCTCTCTCAATAGCCTCCTTTTAATGATATTGCCTTTTAATTTTATATATAGTAGTTTTAGGCTTATGTAAACTGTGAATTTTATTAAGTGTCAAGTGAAAAGGTGATTTCTGCAGAAGACCTACACATACACAGAAAAGAAGATGTGAGAGTAGGAGGGTTGATTGGGAAGAGGAGAGGCATTGGGACTGGGAGAGGAATCAAGAGAGGAAAATGGGGTCAACATGATTTCAATACACTGTATGTATACATATATGAAATTGTCAAAGATAAAACATCAGTAAACATTGTGCCACTGACCTAAAACACTAGACATAAGTTGCCTACTTACACTTGTTGAAGTTCTTTTCCATGGTCATTTGTAACCATTACTTGTCTACATATGGAATGGAAAATAAAGTAATATTAATATTTGCTATAAATGTGTGAAAACAAAATAATCTAGGACAAAGTTTTATATAATAAGACAAATGGACAGAAGATGCAAATATGCTTTTATCTAACATCTAAATTTACTTTTCTAGTTGAAATAGTGGACTAAACCAATTTAAAAAGTTGTAATCAGCCAGAGTTTCTCATAATTTTCCCATGAAGGACATTTTTTTCTTCTAGAAATATATTAATTGAACCAAGTGATACAAAGTTTATGTGTAAGCACAAAACACATAAATTTCTTCCATTAAACAAAACTTTGATGACCTATATTAAAAAACCAGTAATCTAGTGAGTAAAACCAGTCTAATACAGGAAAGATCATCACCAAGTTCTGAAAGAATTAAAAAAAAAAGTACACAACAGAAAAAATCCCCACCTCTATAAACAAAAAAGCAAATTCCATCACTGTCAACCACAGACAAATGTGAATAGTGGAAAATAAGATATGATGGCCATTTCCATAAAATGAAATTCACTCTCAATCAATTGTTGAGAAAATATGTGTCAGACACTGCATTATATATTAGCTAAATCAGCATGAAGTAATTTTTTTTGTTCAAAGACAGTGCTTGTGTTAAAAATACATGTAAGACTTTTTGTCAATAGGTAGTGTAGAGGCAGAGGAAAAACATCAGTGAAGATTAGAAAGTAGAATGAAACCTTGTGAAATCTTCCCTGTCCATGTTAGAATGTCATTTGGAGCTGTCATGGTGGAGGTCTTGTTTAGATGACCAGATTGTTGTGGTTTCGTGGATGCTTTTTCCCTCTTGTGTATAGTAGACACAGTCGTACAGCAGGTGTTTTGACTCTAAACATCTTCCCATTCCCTCTTCTATGAGTTTATCCTGAGCCTTAGATGTAGGGCTTGTATTGTAGGTTTATCAATTGGGACTAAGCACCCCATAATCACTTATTTTCTACATTTTGACCAGTTGGTGGTCTCTGTAATGCTCCCCATCTACTGCAACCAGAAACTTCCTTGATGAAAGTAAGAGCTACATTTATTTGCATATATAAGGATACATATTTAAAATACAGTTTCAGTTTATATTTATTCATGAAAATGCAGACAAAGGTTCTCCTTTAGATTTCTATGACTTTTCTAGCCATTGGTAGTTCACTCAGTTTATAACGTCAGGCATTCCCATTGAGTGGGCCTTAAGTCTAATAAACCCCCAATAAAAAAATTCAAAAATTGCACCTTTGGAGATAGCTTGTGATTCATGGAATTACGGTTGGGTATGACTACTGATTAATTTTCCACTTGGCTGCTTTGAAGCATCTTGGATACTATGAGAACTAGCCCTCCAAGAAGGCTTCTGTATCAATTAGTGCTCTGTTTCTTGGAGCTCTGAGTGAATTGTTTGGTGTCTTCAAAAATACGCTCTGGCCTTCAGGTTGAACAAATACATCTCCGAAGACAACTTAGCACCTTTTGAAGCATGAACTACTCCATACTGAGGTAACTATGATTTTATTAATAAAAGATTCTCTGTTTAAAAGTGACAGTAGAATGAACCCTCTGACTTCAGCACCCTGAGGTGTGTGTGCGTGTGCTGCATTAGGAGTCCAAGCTTGAGGACATCCAGGCTAGTGCTTTGTTTCAAAAACAGACAAACCAAAGCAAAGCCAATAGTTGACTTTGTTCCTTTGTTTTTCTTTCTTTCCTGTCTTTCTTTTTTCTTTTTTGGCTTATTGAGGTAATATCTGACTTTATTGGTTTCTTTATTTACTGCATAGAACCAGAAAGATATGGGATACATGTCGTCTGAAATCTTCCAGGGAATGTTTTATAGACTTCGTTTCTTAAGAAGATCATACCCACTCAAGGGCAAGTTTTACTGCTCTTCTCTTGTACATCCCTCTCCTTTTTTCTTAAGGTCTGTGTCTAAAACTGCATTAAAACATCTTAGTATGCTCCAACTTTGTTTTACACACAAGGGGGAGAGGAAGGGAGAGAGAGAGGTGGGAGATTAATGCCATTGATGGCAGATATTTATAGTATTTATGGAAGGATAAACATTTGTCTTTGAACAGTGAGTGGAGTCTACCAATTAGACATGTTGTTAAAGTTGTTGGTGTCTGAACTTAGACCCTGACAGCCCAACAGGGTAGACTCATCCTCACCCTCAACAGAAAAATTAAAGAAAACTAATACTGAACAGCAGAAGGAAGGGATGTGTTTAGTGTGGCTACACTGGAAAGATGAACAAAACAGTCCACTCAGTTCTACCCCATGTATATGTTCAGAGTCCTAAATTATGGTTGAGATTTAAATAGAACGTGAGAAGTATATATAACTAGGCAATCTTGGTCAAGATGTGGTTCTACTCCATCATTATTGTCTTTGCTTCAGTCTCTCTTATAAGATAACCTGGAAAGTTTTCAGAATGTGAACTTCCTTTCTGGGAGACAAGTTCCTCCTTTAGCTCATACAAGGTTTCAGCCTTTTCTGTCTCTTCAATTTTCTGGGAAAACTGAAATTTCTTGGGTTCCATTGTTACAGTAGTCTGACAGCCAAAGAGAAGGACACAGCTGTGTCTTTGGTATATCATCATTTTTATCAGGGCAGTTACAGGTGGAGGTGAAGAGAAGACATGACAGATCTATCACAGAGGTCATACAAAAGATATAAAGTATTGATACCAATAAGCAAAGGTACTTGCTGTTAAGCCTGAGTATTCCGCAGTGGAAGGAGAGAATGCACTCCATCTAGTTGTCCCCTGATCTCTGCTAGCACAGCATGGGACATTTGCTTCCTTCCAAATAAGTAAATAAATAAACATAATAACAACAGCTTATGAAGTTGAAAAGTTTGGTAGGCACAAAGGGACAAAAATCCATCTGAATATGTTTGGAATTTGTTAGGGAAGCTGAGCCATTTAGAGAATGGTGTGCTAAAGCATTTCTTCTAAGTAATAAGTTATACTTGGTTACAAGAGAATCTTTGGTGTAGGAATACCATGAACAAAAATGAGGCATCAGAGAAGAATCATACACTAACTTCTTTTTTCCTGTTTATCATTTCTGTTTAAATTTTTAAAATATTAATTTCTTGAGAACATTCTGAAAAGTGTTTTGATACTATACACTCCTCCCCTAATTCCTTCTTTAATTTGTGATTCCCATATATATTCAGATCTGTGGTCTTTCAATAATGGTCAACGTAACAGAGTATAATAGAAAACACCTTCTTCCTGTTTGAATAGATATCAATTGCCAACAGCTCTTCAGCTGTGGGTGGGGCATCATTCCTACTTCCCATTTCCATATTGAGATTTGGTCTGGCTTGTGCTTGCGCAGGTCTTGTGCTTACTGTCACAAGTACTACAAGTCCATATGTGCATATGTGATGCTACTTTGTTTTGTCTAAAAGGCATTGTTCCTAGTGGCCATCACTGTATCTCTTAAATTCTTTCCTTGTCTTCTGAATGATTCCTGATCCTTGGGAGGAGGGGGTGGGATATAAAGGTCACATTTAAGGATGAGAATTCTGTAGTCTCTTATTTTCTGTACTTTGACCAGTTGTGGGTCTTTGTGTTAATCGTCATCTACTGCAAATAAAAGCTTCTCTGATGAAGATGGAGAGATGCATTAATCTATGAATGTTAGGAGATGGTTTAGTACTAAAACCAATTAGTAGAATAACAGTAGTAGGTTTTCCCCTAGAGCCTATAACCTGTCTAGTTTCAGGTTCTTGGCTCCAATAATGATGCCTGGTTTCATCTTATGGAGCAGGCCTTAAATCCAGGGAGAAAGTTGCTTATTCCTATTATATTTGTTCTACTTTGCACCCACGGGAATATTTTGCAAGGATAGTCATTACAGAAGCTCCAAGTGTTTATAGTTGCCTAAGCTTCTAAGTCAATACCACCTTGATATCTCCATGTTCTTAGTCAAGCATGTGGTTTCTTTAGCAATGAGGTCTTGTCCAGTTGTCTTGAAGCTAGATAATTTATGGACAAGTCAGAATTTCAAAAATGATTTGAGAAGGTGAAGATGTTCATCTCCTACACTAGGAGATTGCTTAGTTGGTGAAACATTTGTCATGCTAGCCTGGCAAAATGAGATTGAATTCCCAGAATCCATGGAAAAGCTGGACACCATAGCATGGGTGTCTGCATTTTCAGTGTCCTCTATAGCAAGAAGCTAGGCAGAGATTGGAGAATTTTGGAGTTGGTGGCTAACTAGCCTGCTATATGCAGCAGGGAACAACATGGGAGACCCTGTCTTAAATGAAGTGGTGAGGACAGATATCTGGGTTGTGCTCTGACCTCTACATTTGTGTAGCACACATACCAGCACATGAACAGACACTCCGAACAACGAACAACATAAACACACACACACATACACACACACACACACACACACACACACACACACACACACACACACATCCAGATCTTAGAGAATGGTTACAAAGGGAAGGTGAGAGGAAATTTATAGAATAATGCCCCTCATGGTTCATTGTGGCTAATGAAAATCAGGAATAAACCAGGGTAGATGGAGAAAGAAGGTCAGACTGGAAACAGTTCCAGCTTCTGTGCCACATCTCTCTATTGCACACTTCAGAGGGACAGTTTTCCGCTTCATTTATCAGAAGCTACTTCACTTTCATATGCCAAATCTTAAGCACATTTTAGCTCAGAAGACTCTAACCTGGTGAGACCTAGGGAGATATATTTCTTGGAATTTAATTTTAACATAATCAACATCACAGAGTAAAAACCTACTGCATCTTAATTATTCTTGAATTTTTCCAGTATGCACAGGACAGGCATTAGATACCTTGAACATGTAGGATAATAATATCATAAATTTTTATTTAAAAAGTCTGAACTTAGTGTGGAGAATATATTCTAAGGATAAAATGAGATATATTTTTTGCCTAACGGTTTTTATATTATAATTTTCTTTATTCTTGAGAATTTCATGTGTATATGTAGTGAAATGTGATCATATCAATTCTCCACTTTCTCCTGTGTTCAAAGTTTCCCCCATATTCCCCCATCTTTATATTTTATTTTTGTTATTGTTGTTTTATTCTTGTTTTAGTATGATTTTTATTTTTCGTGGTAATATCAAGCATTTCTCTTTTTGTATTTATTTAAATTTTCAACACACAATATACTTTGATAATATTCTCTCCCCTCTTTCACTCCTCCCAAATCTTCCAAGATTCCTTTCCACCCAACTTCGTGCCTCTCTCTCTCTGTCTCTGTCTCTCTCTCAGTCTCTCTGTCTCTGTCTCTGTCTCTGTCTGTCTGTCTCTCTCTCTCTTTCTCTCTCTCTCCCCACAAAAGACCCAAATCCGCAAAGAAACAAATAAAAGTGTGAAACAAAACATGCAAAAAACTCAAGACAGCATGCACAGACCTGAACAGGTAGAAACCCAACAAAATCCTAACACTGAGAACTGAGAATGGACACAGAGTCCCACCCCTAACCACTAAGCTATTTGCAATTGAAATCTGATGGGAAAGGGAAAATCAGTTTTCTCCAAATGGAGTGTTGCTGGGTCAACGACAATCCATGGCAGACCACATCTAGAAGTAGTTGGCCAACAGAAAAGGACTCCATAATTTTTGGCTTTTTCATTTCTTGTGAGGTTGTTTGTATTATGTTTTGTTTTGGTATTTTTGTCTTATTGGATTTTTGTTTGTAATTAGAAATATTTTAAAAACTCAACTTGGCATCTTTGCTCTGTCCTTACTAAGAAGAAACTGAATGTGATGTAAGGAAAGTTCAACAAAAGATAGAGAAGAGATTTATGATCTACTAAAATTTAACTAAAAGGCCTCTTATCAATGCACCACTGTGGTAAGAACTGGATACTTTTATTCATAGACATCAAATCAAAACATAGAAACATAGGAAGTGTACAATTACCTTTAAAGGACAACCATAATTTGTGCCAAATGTTCTACACACACGCACACACACACACACACACACACACACACACACACACATTTATTGAAAACAGACACCATGAATTTGAAAAGCAACAAGGATATGTGTATGGGTGAGTTAGGAGGGAGTAGGGGGAAGGGGAAAGTGATGTAATTATGTTATCATGAAAATAATAAAGTTAAAATAAAAGAGAAATTATGGCAACAAGCAAGAAAAATATTTAAAAGTAATGTTTAGATAGGAGACTATGTGTGACTAAAAATATACTAGAAATACATTAAAAGAGAAGAATCTACATGATATATATGGGAGAAATTAGTAACTTAGCTACTTTTAAATTCATTGTAGAAGTCCCATCTTTCTCATTATTTCCTTTTAATTTTAAATATACATGTATGAAGCTGTAGGTTTAATCCTCAGCATTGCATAAAACTGAACACAGTGCCACAGACCTGTAATTTTAGCACTGAGTAGGTATATGCTAGAGGAGAATCTCACCATCTTCTTCAGGTACATATGAATTGGAATCCAGTCTGTCATGTCCAGACCTTGTTTCCAAACAAAAGAAATTCAAAAAATTTATTTAAGCAAATGTTTAAACTGGCACTTAATAATTATGCATATTTAATTTTTAGCATATTTTTAATTTGTAGTTTGTATTATTTCACATGTACCTTTTGATATCCTTATTATCTTTACCTGTTTCTTTTTGAAATTATTTTCTTTCTTTCTTGGATTCTACCAGTAAACACTGCATATCCTTCTATCCTATAATGACGTACTTATTTGCTGTTTTTCTTACTTGAGTGCTTTTTGGCCATTTGTTTTTGATTTGTGGTCATTTGTAGCCTTAGTTATGTGAACACATCTAGGACTGTGTTCTAATTACATTAATTCTATTTTAGTGGAAGAAGAAAAGTGCCAGAGAGCTGACAGGTTTTTCTGTACAAGGTCCTTCTGTTGCTAGACAAATGACCTGTCCCGTTTTGTAGTTAGCATGTGGAAATAAAGTGTATAAAGAACACTGTGTTGCTACCAATCACAATTAAAGGGTTGTATCTATGGAGTGTATATGGTGAGGTTTCAAAATTCATTTTGTTAAAGAAAGGCTCATTTATAGTATTTAGACTTATTGACTCATTGGAATTAGAATTCTGTATCCACTTATTTTATTAATGTATAATTTTAATATTTAGAGGAATAGAAACAAATACTTGCCAATTATCTTTGGAAGAAGTTAGAAACTTGATGTACCCCAACTGGCTAAAGTGAAAGATAAAAACAAGAAAACATCAAGAGAAACCTAGGCAGTACGTAGCATACAAAGAAAACAATTTTGAATTGAAGTTACCTTAGTTTGAACTGCTTAATATTTAATGAGATAGAAAAACAAACTACATTGTAAAATGCATATGGACATTAGAAACAACAGTATCTTGGGCTAGTTCCTAGGAAGAAGAAGATGGTATACACCCTGAGTAAGAATAGAGATACAGAGTTTGTATTTTTGTGGCTAGTATGTGAGGATGACTATTGACTTAAATAATCACAACTTAAAAGATAAAGAATTCAAGATCAATATTAATCGTCTTAATATCCCCCTCTTACTTACTTATCGTTTGTATATTTACCTGCCCTTTGACTTATTTTCCTGTGCAGATACGCAACCAACCACTCTCCGCAGAGTTCCTGAGTGAAGTGAAGTAGAGTCTTTTAAAATCAGAGGAAACAGCATGAAGAATTGATTAGAGATTCAGGCAGTCCCTCACTTTTAAGGCTGGTTGATTATTTATTCTGAGTAAGAATTTTATTATTTTATTTTATTTTATTTATTTATTTTTTTTGGTTTTTCGAGACAGGGTTTCTCTGTGTAGCTTTGCGCCTTTCCTGGAACTCACTTGGTAGCCCAGGCTGGCCTCGAACTCACAGAGATCCACCTGGCTCTGCCTCCCGAGTGCTGGGATTAAAGGCGTGCGCCACCACCGCCCGGCTCTGAGTAAGAATTTTAAAAAGCATTCAGACAGTATGGTTCTTTACGCTTTCCAGATTTGTGCACACACATGCTGTATATTTGTATATAGAAACACATGAGTGTGGGCACAGAATCTATGGTGGCACTGTTTCCTTCAGTCACAGTAAATTTTAGATAATTTTCTACCTTTATATCCTTTCTTTACAGTATTAACGTCTTCACTATTTTTTTTGACATACATTTATAATTAGAGTCATGATACTTTATTTTGCTTCAATTATAGACAATTAGGAATTTAGAAAATTTTAAAAACTCCAGAAGGAAGAAAAGTTCATTGTACTTATTAGCATTTTTGCTTAGTGTATTATTTTCCATTTCTGTACTCCATTCTGTGCTTTCTTTTATTAATTTTTTTTTGTTTTAAGAACTTTCCTAGGAAATCTTTAGAACAGATTCAATAAAAAAAAAATCACCAGCATTCTCTCACTGCGTGTTTCTCCTGTCGAATATTTATAATCACTGTTCAAGAAGGATATTTTTACTGGATGTAGAATTCTGGGCTGACTTTTGTGTTTTTTTTTTCCTTCATCATTTGAAAAACTTTATGCCCATTTCTTCTGTGTGCTGTGTTGTCTGATTTAAAATCTCATGCCATTTGGGATGTATTCCCCTGGAGATAAAGTGTCATTTCTCTCATCTCTGTGCTTCTTTCAAATTTATTTCTTTGATTTTATTTTCAGAAGTCTGACTATGATGTCTTCATATGCAATTCTCTAGGCTTACTCCTTTGGGAGTTCAGACATTTTTATTGAAAAATATTTATGATCTCCACTTCAGAATCCTGTAAGATTATTTTAACATCTGTGTCAATTTGTTGTTCGTATCTTCTGATTGCTTTAAGTTATTTTATTGAACTACTGGTTCTTGATATGATAAAAGGCTTTTGATTGAACCCTGACATTTGAGTATTTAATGATAAGTCTTCAGGCTTTTAAAATCTTGACTTTCAGCAGTCTTTTGTGATAATGTTGCAAGAAAAAGTGGAAAAAAACCTCATTCCTGCTAGCAATGGGCAGCAGCCAGATTCTTCACTCAGCCTTTATTGGCTCAGGGCTGCTTCATGGACTCTTGTGGTTTCTTGGTGGTGGCCATTACAATGCCCAATAGATGCTTTTTTTTTTTCCCTCTCTGGCAGATGGGAGGAGGGGCACTTAGTTACTGTTCCCACATAGCCTCCATGGTCACTGAAGAAGTCTTCTAATAGCTGCTTCATCACTAGGCCTCCTAAGACTGTATTGCAGGTATGCTCCATTAAAGGCTATGAGAGTCAAAATCTAAGCCTCCCATTGGGCACCTGGAGTAGGTGAGTGGATCAGGTTTCCAATAGTGTCTGACTGGGATGAACCCATTTCATGTAAGTTTTATCTCTTACTGAGTGGTTTCCTTGCTAGTATCTCTTCTTTGCTGCTTAAAAGACATGATTTAGGAGGTGTGAAAGAGATGTCTTTTTCCCCCTGCTACTATTTCTATAGTGCCACCTTCTCTGGTATCTATTTTTGGATTATATAATGAAAAAAAAAAAAGCCCAGGGACATCATTGCCTCCTTGCTCGATGACTCTTAATGCCCTCAGTTGACTTCCCATCTTCACTAATAAGAGAATTATTAGATTTGGTTTATATATTATGTTCATTTTACTATTGTCCCCAGAGGGAATAGCTGAATTGATTATATGTTTTACATCTTTCTAGCATTAGAATTTTCTTTAGTACATTTGTTAGATCATGGTTCAATTAACCACAATTGAGTTACTTAATAGTTATAAAGGAAAGAATCAATACTTAGAAAAATACTGTTTTATTTAAATTACTAGATCCTGACTTTGTTCTATATGCAGCCTATTTTTGGTGGGGTGGAGCAATAGAAACCCCTCATAAAAGGGGATGAGGGATCACCCTTTTTAAAATCAAAGATAGGCTATATATTTGTATGTCCCCTCAAATTTATTGTCTGGAATGTTAATCTTTAATGGGATAGCACTGGGAAATGAGATAAGTAGCACATTTGTCCAGGCCCTTCTGTCTTTTAGAGTCTCCATTGAGAAGTCAGGTGTAATTCTGATAGGTCTGCATTTATATGTTATGTTGTCTTTCCCCCTTGCAGCTTTGAATATTCTTTCTGTGCATTTAGTGTACTGATTTATATGTGGTGAGGGGACTTTCTTCTCTGGTCCAATCTATTTGATGTTCTGTATACTTCTGTACCTTTATAGGCATCTCCTTCTCTAGGTTAGGAATATTTTCTTCTATGATTTTGTTGAACATATTTTTTAGGCTTTTTAGCTGTTTTTCTTCTCCTTCTTCCATACCTATTGTTCTAAAAAACTAAAGCCCCCCAAAAATTTAGCTTTTTAGAGTGCCCCAGACTTCCTGGATGCTCTAGGTCACTTCTGCCATTGTTTATGTTTTCATGGGTTTCCTTAAGGGATTTATCCTTTCCTACAATCTTTTGTTTGTGTTTTCTTGGATTTCTTAAATGATTTATTCATGTCCTCTTTAAGGACCTCTATCACCTTCATGCAGTTTCTTTTAAGGTCTTTGTCTTTGGTCTTTTACTTTAGCTGTGTTGGAATATCCAGGGCCTGCTGTGGTAGGCTCTAGGGGAGACATATCCCTGGTTGTTGATTGTCTCTAGGCATCTGGGTTTGGGATGATTAAAGGTCTAGGTATTGATTTCTCAATTTTTGTTGTTGTTGTTGGGTAGATGTTTTGTTCCTCAGTTTCTATTTCTTCTCAGGATTTTCAGAGTGTGATGGCTGTGCATTGCTTGTTTCCCTGGCCTGTTCAGCCGGTGTGTTCATAGGGAATGCCTGCTGGTGTTGGAGGCTAGATAACTGAGATGAGTTGGGGGAAGGAAGGTTGGAGGAGAAGATCTTTGTGGTCCATTGGGGATGGGGTCAGAGAGGAAAGGGATACCACAGCAGGTTTCTAGCTACAGATGCAGTTTTTTTCCCCCCACTCTTTGGGTGCTCATCACCCAGCTCCCAAATAAACAAATGGAGGAGACTCATCCTTACTTATGAATTCCTGGCCTTAGCTTGGCTTGTTTCTAGCCAGTTTTTCTAACTTAAATTACCTGTTTCTTTTTAACTATGAATTGCCTCTGGGATTTTTATCTTTCTTTATATGTTTCTTTCCTTCTTACTCTGTGGCTGCCTATGTGGCTGGGTGACTGGGCCCTGGTGTCCTCCTCTCCTCCTTTTCTTGCTCCTCACTTTCTGTTTTTCCCAGATTTGTCCTCCTATTTATTCTATCTTCCTGGCAGCCCTGCCTATCCCTTGCTTGTCTAGCTATTGGCTGTTCAGCTCTTTATTAGAACAATAAGGTGTTTTAGACTGGCAAAGTAACACAGCTTTACAGAGTTGAACAAATGCAACATAAAAAAAAACACAACAAATCTTTGCATCATTAAATAAATATCTCAAAACATAAACGAATGTAATACATCTTAAGCTAATGTTCCACAACCTATAGAGTTGTGAATGAAGCTGGAGTGATTGGATCTCAAGAACAGTAGGAGAGGTGTGGGTCTGCCTTCAGCCTACTTTGTTGCCTTGGGAGGAGCTGCATGGGAGGAGCTGCCCCATGGGTTAGCTGGGGGTGACTGCTGGAGTTGGGGTCTGGGACAAAGAAATCATTGCGGGGGTTAAGAGAGTCTGGTTTGTGGGATACACAAGAGCTGTGAGCAGGGGTGAGGGAAGGCTACATCTGATGTTTTGTTGCAATGCTAGGGAAGAGACTTGAAAATTGGGTCTGGAGGAATAGAGAGAGAGAAGGTCGATGTGCAGCATCTGTTTTTCTGGCAGGCATGGTCTTTGGTTTAGTAGGGACTATCTGCTGGATTTGGGAGATGAGGTACAGGAACATATTGGAGGACAGAAGTTAGGATCCATAGTGATGTGAGGAGGGGTGACAGATGGTTGCAACTGGTGTTCTGTTGCAGTACTAGAGACTAGATTAGAGGATTGGATCTGGGGGAACTGAAAGAGATCTTGTACCCTATTTTTGCCATATGTAAAGTAGCAACATTTTGAGGATATTATCAAGAGAGTGAGAAGACAAATTATAGATTGGAAGAAAAGAATTACAAAGGTATGTCTAAGAATGGGTCTCTGCCAAAGATATAAAACTAATACTTTGAACTCAACAAAAATAAAATAATCAACTCATATCACAAATGGACCTTTAAGATATATTCACAAATGATCTACATATGAAAACAAATGTATGAAGAAAACCTCTACACCATTAGCAAAATGCAAATTAAAATAATGAGATACTATTACATATCTAAAAGAATGACAAAAATCCAGAACACTGACTATACCAAATTGTGGTAAGAATGTTCAGCAACAGGGAGTGTGTGTGTGTGTGTGTGTGTGTGTGTGTGTGTGTGTGTGCCCACATGTATGTGTTTCTGTGTGTGCTTGGGTGCACATGTGTACAAATGTATGTGAAGGTCAGAGGACTTCTTAAAATATTCCTCAGGTGCTGTTCACATTTTTCTGGGACAATATCTCCAACTAATATGCAGCTCATCCAGTACACTAATCTGGGTTGATAACAACCCCCAATGATCAGCCTGTTTCTTCGTCCCCAGCAAATGGATTGCAAGCACCTTCACCATGTATGATTTTTTGACAGGGATTCTGGGGATCAACCATCAGTCCTCATGTTGGTATAGCAAATGTTTTTCTGACTAAGCAACATCCAGCTACCCATGGCTGGAGAGGTCAGAGAAGCAGGAGAACTTATTACCCCTGCTTTCCTAAACTTGTATAATTTTCTACCTGCTTGTACCCACAGATAAGAATAGCTCCCATTGAAGAAGTTTTTTTTTTCCACAGTAGATGGTGATCATTACAGAAATCTACAACACACACACACACACACACACACACACACACACACACACGCACGCACGCACACATGCACACTACACTAATCATAGATAGGACCTGCACATGAGTGAGAACATCAGTTTTCCCTTACTTCATGAACAAAGCAATGGAAGTGGTCAACCATTAACTAACACTTCAGAAACTATGAGGCCAAATAAATGTTTCCTCCTTTGTCTTCATTGCAGATATTTTGTCCCAGTAACAAAAGCCAATTTACACAGCATTATAACAAATTCCTGCAAATGTAGTAGTTAAAATTGACATAAATCCAGCAGCTTGCTACTCTGGAGGACTGATAGTGAAATACATCCTAGAAGGCTAACTCAAGTGATGGTAGAGTGTTGCATGAATCCTAATCAGTCTTAGAATAAAAACCCTGAGACAGATATCAGGGTAAATGCTGAAAGATCATAGGAAAGAAGCCACAGACACTTCTCACCTCGCCAACTCCTCAGCCAAAAGGGGAAGATCCTCAGAACGAATGCCTCTAAGTCCTCAGCTGAAGGGGAGTGAACTCCTATCTCCTCTTGCCTTATCTACCTTTCTCTTCCCAGACATATCACTTCCTGTCTCAACCTTAGTAGTGTTGGAATTAAAGGTGTGTGCCACTACTGCCTGGCCTCTATGGTTAACTCGTAGTTGGCTCTGATCTCCAGACAAGCTTAATTTGCTAAGAATGCAAACAAAATATCACTACAGTAGAGTTGTATTCCTTTTGAAGTGCCTAGAGCAGTTGTTCTCAGCCTGTGGGTAGAGACCCGTTTGGGAGTCAAACGACCCTTTTACAGGGGTCATCAAAGACCTTTAGAAAACACATATTTACATTATGACTCATAACAGTAGCAACATTACAGTTATGAAGAAGCAACAAAAATTGTTTTATGGTTGGAGGTCACCTCAACATGAGGGACCATTAAAACAGTCACAGCATTAGGAAAGTTGAGAACCACTGCTCTAGAGAACATTTCATCCCCTTCCTATCTTTTAATGATTGCCCGCATCTCTCAGCTCCTAGCCCCTTTCCTATTTTCAATACCAATGATGACATTACTCCAACTTTTGCTTCTTCAAACATCTCTCCTTCTTTGACTCTCGTACACCCTTCCTACATTCCTTTTTTCTTTTATGAGAGTGTTTGCGATTACATTGGTATCACGTAGATATTCCATCATGGGGAATTGAACAAATTCATAATTTCATATAAAAGGTGAAAAAGCATATCTTTTGCTATAGCAAATAATGCTTAAAGGTTTTGAGAGAACATACGTTTCTTATTTTTGATTATTCTACCTGCTCCATTCTCATCAGGAAGTGGTAATCTTGCACATAGAATAGAAATTCAAATATATTGATAAAAATAGTTCTTTAAAAATTATTTAACTTACCTCACTAATTACTGCAAATTCTATAAACATAGAAAACAGGAGGTAGAACAACACATTTTCTTTTAAGTAATGAAAATTTTGAAGGAAGTTTAGCTCAATCATAAACGCTTTCTGAACATTTCTCTAAATCAAAGAATAAGAGAAATAACGTTCAATAATACTGTTTTAATTAATATTCTTTGTATTTGTATGTGCAAGTTATGGGAAATGTGTGTGTGTGTGTATGTGGGTGTTGGTGTGGTGTGTGCTTTATTTATTTGAAACAAGGCTGTGGTAATATTTTATTTGTGCTTTAATAAATAAAGCTTACCTGAAGATCAGAGGGAAAAAAAACAGCCATTATAAGTAAACAAAGAAGTCAGGCAATGTTAGCACACGTCTTTAATCCTATCACTTGGCAGGCAGTGATCTGTCTGGATCTCAATGAGTTTAAGGCCACACTGGGAACAGAGCCAGGTGTGGTGGCACACACCTTAAATTCCAACACTAATTAACCATGGAAGTCTGGAAGTCTTTACAGATAGACAGGAAGTGACAGAGCTGGGCAGGAAGAGGAAGTAATGTAGCTGGACAGAGAGAGCAGATCAGATGGCAGAACAGCAAGGCATATAGATGTAGGTAGACAGGAAGTAACTCACATTTGGAAGCTGAGGTATCGGTGAAGTAAAGTTAGCTTGTGGCTCTTCTTACTCCTCTGATCTCTCTCAGGCTTTAACCCCTGTATCTGGCTCTGTGTTTTTTATTTAATAAGACTGTTCAGAAATTCGTCTACACAAGGTCTCACTGAACCTGGACCCAGGCTGGTGGTCAGCAATTCCAGGTGATTCTCTTGGCTCCATGCTCCACATTTCTAGAGTTAAAGTGATGAGTGAACATGCCTGGCTTTTATTCACATAGTTGTTGGGGATTTAAACCCAATCTCTCATGGTTGTACAGCAAGTACACTTCCCCACTGAATCATCTCCCCAGTCCTGCTATTAATATTCTTCCTACTTTTCTTTCTTGAGAAATGCAGGTAGGTTAGGATAGTTCTTTGGCTTGTAAAACATAGGCTATTTCTTGGTGATAAATTTTTATTAACAGTTTTCCCTATACCATATCCTCCTTTAGAAACATGACTTAGTATGGTCAATTATGAATATAATGAACTAAATATTACACAGAATAAAATTTTCTTCTTCATTTGCTTTAATTTATTCTAGTTGTAAATGCTATTGTCTTCTTTAATCCACAGGCTAAATCTCACTCTTGGATCAATTACTACAGTTTGGAACTAGATATGAGTTATTATATAATTATACAAATTTATGGGTACCATTTAACTATCGTTTTAAAACCATTACATCTCAGAAATATGATATATGTGATTCAATTAAAACCCTCTTTATGAAATTTTCAAGGTAGATAATGATTTCACAACTTGTTAAAGGAAATACTATACCAAATGCTTATTTTATTTAATGCAAAGTTTATGCTACAAAGTTAAACTTTTTTTTCCTCCTAAGGTAAAACCCATATGTATAAGTTTTAAGCTGTTCTACTCTTTACAATGAGAGCAAGATATTTTTTGATAACCTTTTCCCATTAATCTTCACTGAAATACTCTTAGTCTAATTATGCATATAGACATTTCTCATGTGTATATTAAACGTTATTCTCTAGAGGATTCAGAAGGGATACTACTCTGCTAGCACCCTGAGGTTAGCCTGCTGATACTCATTTTACCCTCTGTCCTCCAGAGCAGTAAGATACTAGATTTGTGTCAACTTTAGTGATTAGATTTGCAGCAATTTGTTACAATAGTGTGTAAATCCCATTATATATATATATATATATGAGAAACCATATTACTTATGTTTATATTTATTTCATATTTATATCCTCATATATTATATATATTTGTAAAATATAAAATTTATATTTATATTCTTATATATATGATAAGTAATGCTATTTGTATTTATATTTTCACACATATAACTATATATTATATAAATATATATTTATATTTTCACATATAACTATATATTATATAAATATATATTTATAGATTATAAATATAAAACTTATATTTTATATTTATATTCTCATATTTAAGAAGTAATGCTGTTTTAAAGATCCTTCCGAGTATCTCTTACCTTTCCATTATACGTTTATAAACGTTACTACATGATAATAAGAACAATATTACAGTGGTAGGACCTTGAATCTCATTACCTTTAGTTCAGCTAACTGAGGGGTTGTGTGCTTGTGGAATATCCAGTCCAAGATGGGTTGTTGTCCCATGACTTTTGTGGTGTTTTTGCTTTTGGTTAGCTCATCACTGGGGTAGATTTGATCTCCTGTCTCTGCTTTCCTTTTCTCACTTTCAATTTTTTTTTTTATTTCATGTAGTTCCTCTGGGTGAGTTGTCTTCACTTGGAATTGTGTTTCTTAATTGTATTTAGGGGAAGATGAGTATGGTAACAGATGTAATAGCATCAAGAGACTTGTAGTAGTAGGATGCATCTGTGTGTCTGATCAGATGCAAAGAGAGTAGCATGTGCTTCTACAGCATTCCTGAAGTAATGCTATGTAGCTTTCCCTAGCAGTGGTAGGGAAGGAAGGAGATATATATCCCTGGTCAATATCTCCTGGTCTCGGGTGCAGTTTCCTGAGCCACATATCTCCTTACTCCAGCATCCATGTTGGTCTGTTCTACTCTCTGTTTATATCTTATCCAGCCTGAGTCTGCTTTTCCATAGCATGGGCTTTTTCTTTCCTGCTCTTGCTGCACTCTCCATGGAAACCTGCTATCTGTCCTTGCTACTGCTGCTCAGTGGGGCCAGCATCCACGCTAAGCACCAGGGTCAACATGTCTTTCTTCTGGTGCATCTCTTATGTGAATATATCCATTGTGTTTTTATCTTAACATTTCTTCATCCAGGAACTTAGGTACAGCATTTAATCTGACATCTTGCCCAGAAGTATTCACAGATGGACATTTCCAAGATTTCCTGAGTCATGACTAGGTGATGACTAGGTCCTTGCTTCACTTTAAGGTGTTCATAAGACAGAATCAATTCTTGAATACAGCAACATGAGCTTGAGGAGAGTGGTATAAAATTAATTTGGAGAGATGAACAGAAGCCAAATCTCGCAGAGTATTGACTTCAAGGAGCAGGGGAAGGTCTCACAGATGCCTGTGACATAAGGGGTTTTCAGCCTCTGTTCCTACACTGTTAGGATGTAGAAAGAACGAGAATCTGATGAACAACATTCTACTCTGGCCGAAAATTTCACTAAGTTCCTTTCCCCTAAAAACATAGTTTCCTGGAGAAATCACTGGTTATGTTTTTAAGTTTCCTTCCTATGACAGTGACCAGAGGGGTCTTACTTGGCTCTACCATGAAAACCTCCTTGGCTGGTTTTGTTCATGTAAACACTGTGTTAAGGATGAGAAACACATCAGCTTCCCTCGTTATGGGTACTGAACCTTTTATTTCTATTTCAAATGGAAATTATGCCACAGACTAAAATGTGTTTAAAACTATGAAAAACATACTGCAAAATGCATTATGTTAATCTGCTTTAGAACCACTTATAATTAAACCTGTGCTTATCTGTAGCTTGCATTGATGAAAATGTACATTAAAGAATGAATGAGATGAATTTATTATGAAACAGCATACTTTTTAAACATAATACCAAAAATGTTATTCACAGATCCACACACTTAAAAGATCATTTTGTGTTTCTAAAACAGGTTTTGAGGTTTCTGGCTTTATCTGTGACACATGAAGATTTGCATCTCTTACAGTTTTACAATGAAAAAAATACTGAACAATCCCAAATCCAGTGACTTTTTTTTTAAACCTTTAAGAGAACTGAAGTCACAAAGAAAAATACCATTCTAAAAATACAATTTATTGGTAAGTCCAGAGTAACAGCTGACATTTTCTTATGAGAAGCAGAACCTTTTGGGAACAATACTACTAATAACATGTGTAAGTCAATTTTGACAAAATGATTAGGAGCTGCGCGTGAGCATAAGAGTGGGAACCTCTAGGATCCACAGTGTAGGGACACTTTATTTTGTCATAAATTGAACATTTGTGGTAGTCTAGTTTCTCCAGCAAAAAAAGTGATGATAGAGTATGTATCTGAAACTAAAAATGAGAAAGATTTAAAAATGAGAAAAGGAGTGGAGATGAATGTGAGTCTGGGTAGTCCATGATAGAATAAATGATTTCTCTTTCAAAGGCCTCAACCTGGGGAGACAATGATAAACTCTAATTATAAAGTCAAAAGCCTGAGAAACTAAAGGACAGAGACCCCAAAGGTGATCTGATATACACAGACAAGAGAAAAGAATGGCTTTCCTCTGCAGTAGATGGGAATAAATACAGAGACCCACAGCTGGACGATGAGCAGAGAGTGAGAGACTTTAAAACACTCAGTCCTGAATGTGATGTCAATTCCCTCCCCTCCTCAGGGAACACTGCAGAAGAGGAGGTGGAAAGATTGTAAGAGTCAGAGGGGATGCAGGGCACCAAGGAAACAATGTCTTCTAAACACAGAAAGACTGATGTGTAGTGATATATTGTGATATATTGTGTACCCCAATATATTGTATACATTAATATGAGAGAGCCAGCCACTAGATTAGACACAGAGGTTAGGCAGTGGTAGCACACGCCTTTAATCCTAGTGTTTGGGAGTCAGAGATCCGTCTGGGTCTCTGTGAGTTCAAGGCCACACTGGGAACAGAGCCAGGTGTGATGGCACATGCCTTTAATCCCAGCACTAGGAAGGAAGGAAGATGGCAGGGCACAGAAAGGTATATAAGGCATGAGTAAACAGGAAGTCTCTCTTGAGGCTGAGGATTTCAGTCAGAGGATTCATGGAGTTGGTGAGATAATAGCTAGTAGCTGTGGCTTCTTGTATCCCTTTGATCTGCCAGCTTTCACCCCAATAACTGACTCTAGGGTTTTTTATTAAGTTAGTAATTCGTGTTACACTGATGTACACATAACGTCTCACAGGTCGGCGCCTGATGAGTCCCAGCACTGAGTCGAGACATGAACACAAATCCACATCCGTACCTGAGAAACTATATCCAATTGATAACCACTTGCAAAAGAAATGGAAACTTGGTTTTCCCCAGTGGAGTCTTACTGAGTTTGTAAATCACTCTTAGGCCTCATGTCCAGGAGTAGATGGTCAACACAAAAAGGACTCAGTGGCATTTCTGAAGGTTCTTTGTCTTATACTTCTCACATGCTTTGTGAGGGCTTCTAAATTTTCTTTTAACCTTGTAGGTCCTTTGCATATATATTATAGTCTACAGTTTTGTCTCTTTTGGTGGGATTTCTGTTTGTAGGAATGTGTGTCTCTGTGTCTATATGTGCTCCTTGAACTTTTTGTTTGGTTCTTTTTATTCTGTCCTTTGTATGTTTGTTTTGTCCAATTCTTGTTTTTTTATTTTATGTAATTTCATTTTACTATTTTTTAATGTACATTTTATTTTAATAACAGAGAGAAAGAAAGAGTTAGGGTGAGTAGAAAAGGAGGATCTGGTAGGAGTTGGGGGAAGGGAAACTATAATCAGAAAATACTGTATTAAAAATCTATTTTCAATAAAAAGTTATATAATTTCTTTTAAAAAATCGATTCTTACTAATGTTGGTTTGAATACTCCATCTCTCTGGCTTCTATTTGCTAACTAGTACAACTACTCTATTTGACTTCTGCATGTTCAGATATTATTATCAGCAATCAAAATAGGTATGCCATTTATTTTGAATTATTCAATTAGCCATGCACTGTTTTCCCTAAATTTAACCTATTTGTAGAATTTATATATCTAAATCAGATTTGAGCCTTGATTTGCTACTGTCTTGATTAGAGCACATGTATTTAGGCAATTAACTTATTTAAAGTTCTTAAAGTTTTTGACACATTTCTACAACATTTCATAAGCTTTACTTACTAATTACATTTATTTTGTAGTAAAAATGTTATTTTGTATTTAGTAATTGAAGTGTTTTGTAAAAGTTAACAATTTGGTTGGTAATGTTCACATTTTTCTATCTTTGTCTTTTTACTATTTCTTCTGTGAATTACTGTGTGAAATGTCAAATGTACAACTATGATTATGAATACATACATTTAATCAGGTTTTCATTTAGTGTCATGCATTTTAATTCATAACTCATGTTTGTTTTGTTACATTCTTACTTGGGGCCATTTTTACTTGGTATCTTAAATAGTGACCCTTTAATTATGAAATGGTCTCCTTTTTAGATTTTATCTACCTCATCTTGTTTATTCTTTTCTGATATGTGTTATATTTTATACTAGGAATACAGCACCAGAGTTACATAAATAATCAATTTTCTCATCAAGTTCTAACTTCCTGCTGTATCTTTTTTTTTGAAAAAAAAACTTATGTAGAATTGTTTGTGACATGTGAGAGCTCAAAAATATTTTTCAGATATCAACTTCCATTTTGGCTTCATTTTAATTTCATCTTTCATTATTAAGTCTATATTGTTGCACTTCTATTGCCCTTACTATTTTCAGCATGAACAGGTTTGATTGTTTTTCATGTGCTTTGTTACTGATGAGCAATCAACATGGTTCATATCTTTGTTACACTCTCTACTATTACTTTCCCTTTAGCTTCTCTGTAGCTTCTTCAAGATTGCTTACCACACATTTTTTTAGCAGATTTTACACTTATTTGTTTCAATGTGCTTTGCTTTGTGTTTAGCTAACCTTGCTGTTCAGTAAGCTTCTCAGATCATTTTTTTTAGACTAGAACTTAGTGTTTCCAGATACTATTTTTGGCATTGGCTTTCTTATCTTAGAATTTAATTAAAAACATACTGTATCATTTGGCACATTCCCAATAGTGTGTCCTTTTCTTTTCAATATTGCTTGCTTCAAACAGATAAGCTCTTAAAATAATTTCTTTCATGGTCACTAATCATTTGCTACATATGAATTAATCTATTATGTTGACCATTCAATGAGTTATATACTTTAAACCTAGGGTATGATTTTTTTTTAAGAAATAAAAAGGAGAATGATATACTTTTTTTTAAAAAGTTTAAAGTAAATAACTCATTGAATGGTCAACACCCCTATGCTATGGGATTCTTAACAATGGCAGTGGGGACTGTCTCTGAGTCCTTCACCTGCTTGTGGGACCCTTTTCTTCCTACTAGGTTGCCTGATCCAGCCCTGATGTGATAGTATGTGCCAGTCTTTTTTTAAAAAATTAATTTATTTCACATCCTGATTGCAGTTTCCCCTCCCTTATCTCCTCCCATCCCCACTCAATCCACTCTTCCTCTGTTTCTGTTCAGAAAAGAGCAGACCTGTCATGGGTATCAACAAAGCATGGCATATCAAGATATCAAGTGTGGTAAGACTAAGCACCTCGCCTTGTATTAAAGCTGGGCAAGGCAATCCAGTATGAGGAAGTGAATATTAGCTGTAAAGTAAAGGATCACTATGCTACTATCCACAGACCCAGAGAGGCTAGGTAACAAAGAGGGTCCAAGGGGGGACAAATGGATCTTCCAGGGAAGGGGAAATAAAAGAGTTCTCCTGGGTGGACTGGGGGCTGGTGTGGATGGGAATTTGAAGGATTGGGTTGCAGGGTGGATGGAGGGGGAGCTTACTGAAAGAAATGACTGGTAAGGGGGAGGAATTTCAGGGTCAAGTAGAAACCTGATGCAAGGGAAATTCCTAGGAAATCTACAAGGATGACCCCAGCTAAGACTGCTAGCAACAGTGGATCAGTAGCCTGAGCTGGCCATCTCCTGTGATCAGATTGGTGAATACCCCAATTGTCATCAGAAAGCCTTCATCCAGTAAATGATGGAAGCAGATGCGGATCCACAGCTGAGCATTAGCTCAAGCACAGGGAATCCTGCTGAAGAGAGGGAAGAAGGATTGTAAGAGGCTGTTCTTATTGTAGTCTGTTATGCCTTGTTTGGTTGATGTCCCTGGGAGGCCTGATCATTTCTGAGGGAAGATGGAGGGGTGGATCTTAGTGAGAGGGGAGGTGGGGGAAGACAGGAAACTGTGTTTCAGAAGCAATAAATGTGAGAAAATAAGAAAATAAAAAAAAGTGTATCATTGAAATTTTCTTTATCTTACTCCAGTCAATCTAAATTTTCTTACAAATTAATCAACATATTTATTTATACTAAAGTATCCACAATCTAAACATGGAGTTTGTTGCTGCTCACTTATTAACTGTCTCATGAGCCACATACATTTTTACTTGCTTGTTTAGTATTTTTGTTTATGTACTAAACAAACACACGTATATCTGAGGAATTATAGTCTAAATACCTTAGGCTTGTTTTTATTAATCTGAGCCCTCAGATAATTGTGTTTTGTTTCACATGAAGTGAATTAAAATATGTTAAATAGGTTTTTATTTGAAGTTTGTTGTTAGAACTTCGTTTTTTCTCCTTAGATTTTGTGTACAGACAATGGGTCTCTGACAGTATTTTCTCCTAGGAAAGGCATAGATTTTGACCAAATATCCTGGACTTTATATTCATTGCATGATGAATAGTCTCCTTGATTTCTATAGTTGTTGAAATCTTTGTTCTTTTTTTAGAATTTCCATCTACTTTTCAAGTAATTTAATTGAGTGTGATACCTTATTTTACTTTTAACATCAGAAGTCTTTGTTCCAGATGTTTTTACTCCTGTTTTTGAGTCATTGTTTGTACTAGTCTATTTCTTGCTGACATAACACAATATGAAAAGCTGATGCATTTGTAATAAACAAAACGTATTGACTGAAAGTTCTGGAGAGTAGGGAAGAGTGGGAAGCCTGAGATCAAAATTCCTATCACCTGTCAGGTGCCTCCACGCTACAGGCAGAAGGCAGAGGTTACAAAGGCAAAGGAAGGCAATGACAGGAGCTGGTGCTGAGCATGTGTATGCAAATTAAGGTTGCCTAGAGACGTCTTGGGCAATGAGAGCACCACTTGATAAGTCAGCATGGATGGAGAAATCTCACAAGGTCCTACGTTTAGGTGAAGAGCTTTACTCAATCAATGACTGTTGAATCAGTATTTTCCAGAGACCCAACTCTTGATGGATTATTTAATCCCAAGTGGTCAGGCCTACACACGCACATATTAGCAACATCAAATGAACTCAGCAGGCTGCATCAATATGTACACATGTATATGCGTGTACATATACATAAATGTAATATATGTAACAACAGTAAATGGAGGTTATGATTTGAGAAGAGTAGGAGGCAGAGGAAAACTTAGAGGCAAGAAAGAGGGGGAGATAATATAGATGCAATACTCATATTTGATATTCTTCAAAAACTTAAAAACTTACTTAATAAAAGAAAAGTCTGTTGTTGCTTTTTCTTTTTTTCTTCCCCACACAATATTTTTATTGATTATTTGGAAATTTCATACAGTGTACTTATCATACTTGCTTCTCACTCATTCCCAAGTTCATCCACCCGCCCTTGTGCCCTCCCCTTGAGAAAAGAAAAGAAGAAAAATACAGTAAGTCCAATTTGTGTTGCTCAGATACTCGATGAACCTGGTCAAACTCCTAGTGGCCAGGTCCTTAAAGATAACCAAGTCCTCCCCCAACACCCAGCAAGAAGCCATCAATTATGAAGAACTAACTATACTTCAGCATCTTTATCTCAACTTCTACGGTCTCCTTTCAATGGCTTCCTGTCTAGGCTGTTTATTTTCTTAGGAGGGGGGGTGTTGTCTCTGAAGCCATCCAATGTTTCTCAGTTTCAATTGTGAATCTGCACTCATCCATACCACTGCAAAAGACGCTTCATTCCTGTAATAGCCAGCAGCAGCATGGATCATGGACATCACAATGGCCTCTGGTTTTGTCTTTTCATGAAAGCTCACTCTACTTTTTTTTCAGTATTTTTTATTAATTATTATTTTTTTTCACAGCCGGATCAGAGTTTCCCCTCCCTCCTGCCTCTCCCTTGTAGTCCCCCTTCCCTAATTTCCCTCCCCACTCATTCACTTCTCTCCTTTCTCTTCAGAAAAGGGCAGGCCTCTCATGTTTATCAGCCAGCCATGGTCTATCAATTTGCAGTAGGACTAGGTACCTCTCTCTTATTTTGGCTGGAAAAGGCAACCCAGTAAGAGGGAAGGGTCCACATAAAGCAGGTAACAGAGTCAGAGACAGTGACTGTTCCCACTGTTAGGAGTTCCACAAGAAGACCAAGCTATACAACTGTAACATACATGCAGCTCAGTCCCATATGAGGTCTCTGGTGGTTCAGTCCCTGTGAGCCCCTATAAGCCCAGGTCTTTGATTCTGTGGTTTTCTTGTGGAGTCCTTGACCCCTCTGGCTCTCGCAATCCTCCCTCCCGGTCTCCACAGGATTCCTGGAGCTCCACCTAATGTTTGGCTGTGGGTCTCTGCATCTGTTTGCCAGCAGTTGCTTGATGAAGGCTCTCTGATGACATTTGGGCTAGTTAACAATCTATGAGTATAGCAGAAATATTAGTAGGAATCATTTCATTTTCTATTGCCATATCATGTACTCACTTATAAGCGGACATTAGCAGTAGAGTAAAGGATAACCATGTTATAATCCACAGACCCACTCCACTCACTCTTAGCATTAAGCCACCATGTCAGGAGAACCCTCATGACTAATGAACTATTATGAGGCTCCACCTCCACACACTTGCTTTTTTGAAAGAACGTGAATATTTAAGCCCCCCAAAAGAATCAGCACTAGCCAATGCAATCTGGGCATTTTAGAACCTTACATACTATTGCAATACTTCTAGCAATACAAACACAAATGCAGCCTCTACTCTACGCAGCATCCTTGGACGCCAACTGGCCAACTAGTGGCCAAACTGTGGTCCTTACGATGCTTTCAGCTGGGTTCTGATGCAAATTTTGTTCTCAAGATATTCCAAGGAAGTATGTTACTTACTCATTTTCACTTTCTCATTTACTGCATTGATTTACCAAGCTTGTGATACAAATTTCTTGTACTAGAAAACATATATTTCTCACAATATAGTCTAATTGTACTAACATGGTGATTTTATTGTTATTTTAGATAAATTAGAAAAAATACTTTTACTCAAAAAATTTTCATACAATGTATTTTTTATCATGTTCCCTTAACTCCTCCCAGATCTTCCCCAATTTCCACCCAAATTCATGTTTTTTTCTCTTTCTCAAAAATAAAAGAGAAAGACAATAGAAAAACCAAAAATCAAAACAAACTAAAACAAAGAAAAAAATAAAACAAACAAAAATACACAACTAAAACAAAACCACAGCCAGAAACGTGGAGTTTGTTTTGTATTGGCCAGCTAGTCCTGATCATCTAGTGTACCCTGGACTGTGGCTGTTATACGCAGTGACATTCCACTGGAGAAAATTCATAGTCCCTTTCCCAGAAGGGATACATGGCAAACAGCTTCTTCCTTTGGGCAGGGACCATCTATCCACTTCCCCTTCCCTGGGATTTGGTCTGTTTTGAACTTGTGCAGGATTTGTGTATGCTGTCACAGTCTCTGTGAGTTTGTTGTATCTGGGAGAATCTCTTTTTCTTGGAGTCATTTACCACTGCTGCTTCTTAAAATCTTTCTGTCTCCTCATTTACATATATCCCTGAACACTGAAAGGAGGATTTTTTTTTGTTTTTTGTCTTTTTTGTTTTTTTTTTTTTTGAGACAGGGTTTCTCTGTGTAGTTTTGGTGCCTGTCCTGGATCTCACTCTGTAGACCAGGCTGGCTGTGAACTCACAGAGATCCGCCTGGCTCTGCCTCCCAAGTGCTGGGATTAAAGGCGTGTGTCACTGCTGCCCTGCAAAAGGAGGATTTTTATAAAGACATTCCATTTGAGGCTGAATACTTCAAAGTTATTCACTCTCTGCACATCACCTACTTGTTGATTTCTTTGTTAATTACCATCTACTACAAAAAGAAGCTTCTCTGATGAGGGCTGAGTGATGCACTGATTTGTGGGTATGGAGATATGTTATTAGGATTCATTTTACTGCTGTGTTCCTAGAATAATAGTAGATTTTCCCCTATGACTGTGACTTAGCTAATCTAGGGTTCTTACCACTTTAGCATTGCCAGGTATGAGTTTTAACTCATGCTGTGGGCTTTATATCCAATTTTCTGGTAAAGAGATGGAGCTAGAAATCAGTAAAATATTTTAAATAGATAGTTTAAATTACTAATATGGTAAACATTCATACACAAAACTTACATTTAAAAATGCTCATGGATCCTGAGACCTTTACTAGTGACCCTATATGATAAAATAAGGTAGATGTCACCTGGGATGGAAAGACACTCACTGTTGTCCACTCTACTGCACTCATGCATACATGTGTACATGTAGCTGCAAACACTTATGCATGCACACATACACACCTGTACATATATACACACATAGACTCCTAAAAATGTTTATTTATGTACACTCTTCCTAGAGAATATAAAAGGGGCCAGGGACTAAATGTTTGAAACTCACTTCTCTCATACTAAAAAGTGAGAATTTCCTTGCTGAAGTAAATTCTTTTCTTGTCAGCTACAAGCATCCAAAAATATCAGTCTGAGAATGAAAAGTGTCTGTGTTGACACATAATAAAATTCCATATAAACACGCATACACAGACATGTTAATGAACGTAGTTTAAACATGATTTCAAAATAAAACTAATTCATCAGTGTGGAAATGTCCTTGTGGGTGATGTTTAGCCTTAGTTATTTTCTCCAAGAATCCAGAAGTACTGCAGTATTTAGCTCTGCAGAAAGTGTCCAAAAATTATCTTGTAGAGAATTTAGTGCTGTTCAAACTTCTAGGTAGTCATTAATAGCTTGAAATAAAACGGATTTTAGATTTCTTTTTTCAAAAATTTGCTATTGCACAAATTAGAAAATGTTCCTGTCACATTTAGACTATTAACAAATTATTTTTGGCTTATGAAGATTCATATTGTGAATCTGAACTCTAATTTCTACTGCTAGATTGTTAAAATCTGCTAATTACTGCTCTAATTTTCTCTCTGTGTGTCTCCCTTTCTCTCTGTGTGTCTCTGTCTCTCTGTGTGTCTCCCTGTCTCTGTCTGTCTGTCTCTGTCTCTCTCCATGTATGTGTGTGTGTGTGTGTTGTGTGTGTGTGTGTGTGTGTGTGTGTGTGTGTGCATATGAATGTGGGTATGTGTATGAAGACCAGAGGTAGATATCAGCTATCTTTCTCCACCTTACTGGTTGAGATAGTGTCTGTCACTGAGGCTGGAACTCATCAGTTTGACTAGGCTGATAGACCAAAAACCTTCAGGTAGTCACTTCTCTGTGTCCCACCGTCATTGCCAAGATTGCAGACATAGGCCACAGTGCCTGATTTTGTGTGTGGGTTTTTGGAATCTGAACTCAAGTCTTCACATTTCTGTCACAAGCACTTTACTGAATGAGCCATCTCTCCAGCCTCCTAAACTCAATTTCTAACATTGCTTTAATTTTAGTATAAAGGAGGATGGTTATTGTTTCATAGCTGTGAATAATATACTACTCATTTAATAACGCCCATTTTTTGTCCTCTAAACCTGCGAATATCTTCAGTAGGGAAAGTGGACTTGCAAACGTGGTTTGGATTAAAGAGATTATTCATGAAAACAAAAAAGGACATATTAACGGCTCATTGGGAAAAGTCACTTGAGAGAGAGAGAGAGAGAGAGAGACAGAGAGAGAGACAGAGACAGAGACAGAGAGATAGACACACAGAGAGGGAGGGACTGGAAGGAATGAGAGGTGGAGAATAAGGAGGAAGAGAAGGGGAGGGGAAGCAAGGGAAGGAAGGGAAGGGGAGCTGTACTGATATAGTTTATGTAATTGCTTACATAGTTATTGGAAGCTTGATGAGTTCAAAATATGATGGAGTTGGCTAGTAGGCTGAAGACACAGGTAAATCTTCCAGTTTACATGCAAAGTTAGCTGGCAGAATTCCTCCATCCTCCTTGTTTGGGGTGGTGGTGCTACAGTGGTTGTTCTTTGTTTATTAAAATAAAAAGACAAAGCAACACAATGGTGGACTGCTTAACATTCAAATGATATGCTGCAGTTACAGAAGCATTACTATGCAACGTACTTTTTGTTGCAGGAATGAGTTAATAAAAATATTGTACAAATATCTGATCTACAACCTGCTGAATTTATTTGGGCTTGGTCAGAATAGTAATTTACAATTACATAGAAATTTACAATTTACAGAGAAATGAAACAATATTACAAACAATTAAATTTTAAAATCACAGACTCTAGTAGTTATAAATATAAGCCTTATTTTTAAAGCTTAGATTCTGCATAGATTCAAGACTTCAAACATCTTGTGCAATTAGGAAGTATGCCATCTTATTAATAAGAGTTCAAGCAGAGAGACTGTTGTGTGATTGTATTTAGCCTGGATTGTAAGAGCAGATAATAAAGCCTATTTTGTGAATATACTGACTATTTATAATTAGATGAATTACTGTAAATTGGTACCCTGATTATGTGGTAAGAATATGTGTATTTATACATATACACTATACATCTCTCTATATAATTGTATATAATTGTATATAATTGTATATAATTGTGTGTGTGTATATATATATATATATATATATATAAATGCATTCATCAAAGTGTAACAGTTAATATAATTCATGACAATGGAAAAGATGGTTTAAGTTAAAGAATTATTAAAAGTAACATATACATTGCTCAAAGTCATTGCTACACAAAATTTTAATGAGTCACATGATTATATGCATTTTAATATAATTAATATATCATGTTGAATTTTACTAAAAGTCAAGTCTATACAGAGAAAACTTGCTTAAATGTTCACTTTGCTTCATTTTAAGACCTTGATACCCACTGTGAAACCATGCATTTTCTTTTTATGCATTAAATTTTCCATCTCTTCTTTGTCAATGACTTGAAATGTGAGATACCTCTCATGATCTCAAGGTTGTTTTTTTTTTTTTAGCAGATTTACATTAATTAAGATCTAAATTTATTGTTTGAGGATTGATAGTATAGGAAAGGTATTTTAAATATATATGAATTTAGAAATTAGAATAAACCTATGAAATATGGGACTACTGAGGAGATAATCATGTATGAATGTATCACAAAATGAATCACAAAACACCTTATTGTAGTGGGTAGCCATTCCAGCTTTGATCTGGAAGTTCCAACCCCCATTGAGGCTTCGGTAACTGTCACGCCTACAAGGCAGGGCCAAGGGAGGACCCTGAAGACCTGAGATCCAGATGCGCCGGCCCGCTTAGTTCCTGGACCCTGGATACTGGAGGAAGACCGAGTAGAGTTCTCCAGAGAACACCGCCGGACTGCACCACACCTTTCCCAGACTCTGTAAACTATCCATTCACTTGTAAGTTACCCCACAAAATAAACCTCCCTTTTAACTACGTAGAGTGGCCTTAATAATTTCACCAATACCTTATCATTTACGGAATGTTATTACATAGTACCCTGAATCAATATAAGCAACTCTTTAGCTAAACATTGAATTTCAAGAATATTGAAGTCTATTAAACTATATGACAATCTGATTATCAGCCTTAAATAGATAATAATAAAGTAACAAAAATAGTCAAGCAAAAAATAACAATCTAATTGATCTGTCATTTATGTTTTCAGAGAACTACATTGAAGTCAAAATGTCCATTTAACATTTTTACTGAAGCCTTGACTGAGGAAAAGACTAACAATGTTGATGTGCAGCAACAAACAAGAAACAACTGATTTATGAGGAAGAAACATGGTTTAGCAAGAATTAAAATTATACTTCTAATTCACAACCATTATTACCTTTTATGATATAAATTGATTCCCAAATGAAAGGAAGAATAAATTTGTCATGGTATCATACATCAAAAAGTTTGAGAGAGAAATAAATATTATTACTAACTATGTAATAATTCCTATATCATATCTACTCTATATTTCCTTCAGAACTATTTTGAATATATGTTCTCTTCCTACTAAAAGTAGATGGTATGATTTTCCAGTTTCTTGAATGTGGTTGAATTAGTATCATGTTTCAGACATTAAGATATCTAGTATCAAAGTTTCAGCTTCTTACCTAGTTAACTCTCTATCCACATCATAATAAATTTTAGATCATCAAAGATTTGTGAGATTAATAAGTCAAACTCTGATATTTGCTTTTCTCTATCCTCTTCCTCTTCCCTTTCCTTCACCTCCTCCTTTTTCTCCTCCTCTCCTCTTCTTTTAGTTTCTCTAGAGTTAACAAAACATGGTGTGTTGGGTAGTTTTCCTATTTCTGTGATAAAATACTTTGTCAAAAGCAACATAAGGGATAAGGTTTGATTTGGCTCCAAGTTCTAGGGTACAGTCTAGTCTATCATGTCCAAGAAGTCTTAGCAGAAAGAGCTTGAGGAAACCTCTCAAGTTGAATCCTTGTTTAGACAGAAGACAACAATGACTGCTTGTCTTGAGCTGTTCTCCATTTGATGGACTCTAGGATGCAAATCCAAAGACTGATGTTTGCCAGTTCCAGAGTGGGTCTTCTCACCCCAATTAAACCAATCAAAATAACTCTTCACAGGTGTTCCCATTGCCTACTCTACATAATTCTTCACCAGCATGGCTTTACTCTTATATCCCAGGTGGTTCTAGATTCTGTCGGGTTAGTAATGAACACTCACTATCACAAGTATAGAATGGTAAAAGGGCATTTACCATTTCATTTAGTAAATATTCATTTTTCTCTCTTTTGCCATATCCAGTATGTTGCTTGCATGTCTCTTATTGGGTATAATATAAAGTCTTTCTTGGGATCCCTATTGAAAATCTCCCACCTTAGTTCAGTCATTGAACCTCCCTCTTATACAAGTCATAGACCTGCTACTGTTTTCTGACTGAGCTATTCAAAGGGAGTACTTGAATCTTTAAGATTTTTTAAAAAAATTATCAAACACCTAAATCTTGAAAGAGGTTCTACCAAACATATTTTGGTATCCTAGTGACCCTATGTTGAGTGTCCTCTCGTACTTAGATGAGTGAAGTATCTGCTTTAGTTAGCTATTAGTGTTTTTTGAGTACATCAATGCTATAGAGTTAAGAATTGGATTAGTGTTCCCAATAAACAATGTTTGGTAGAACATTTTACAAGATTTAGGTGACTTAAATATCAAGAAATCTTACTGATAGGGCTGCAAGATTAAAATGGAGTGAAGCTGCGCTCCTAAACAAGTGACCGTCGAGCTGGGAATGGTAGCACAGACTTTAATCGCAGTACTTGGGAGGCAGATGCAGGCAGATCTCTACCCCAAGGCAAGCCTGGTTTACATAGTGAGTTCCAGGAAAGCCAGGACTAAAAGAGAAATCCCTTTTCAAAACCATATATATATATATATATATATATATATATATATATATATATATATATATATATATATATATAAGTTACAGGCATCAGTGAGAAGAAGCTGTTTATGCTGGATATACTTCCCAATAATCCTGTTTTCACTTCACTTTAAAGGGTCATAGAATGAAACTGTTCAATATGAAATTGCTCATCTACAACAGGAGAATATAGTCTGCCTGTGAGAATTGAGGTCAGATTCTTTGGGATAACAATGAACCCTTGGTGTATGAGACTATTTTCTGGAGGTCAGAGTTATGTGTTCATTTCCTTTTCTCTGAGTTCCTATGTAAGGTTATGTATCAGCAGTTCTAATCGTCTGCTGCAGAAGCACGGGCTGAACTCCTCTGTGAACATCACCATTCCACCTTGGTAACAGATTGTGTGGGTTTGTCCCATGTCTGAGGAGCATGCAGAATCATCTTCCTCTCCAGTGCCAAACAGTGAGTCTTATATTCTTGGATTCTCACTCTCTTCTAAAAGTTACATTATTTTCTTTTTTGCATAAATGAGACAGATAAAGACTTGATCCTCAAAGGACAAGTTTTAGATTCTATTATCAAATTATAGGTATCTGTCCACCATCTCTTTAGAATATGAGATCAACAGACACTGGGATAAAGAACTCTCCACATAACCCTTTTATGTGATGGATCTTCTTCTTGACTCTCACATAGGCATACAGCATATTTACTACACAAGTTACATTTACAGTAATTTTAAAAAGAACTAAAGTTATTAAGTGATAAGAGGAGCTATTTTAGCAGAAGACTTAGAAGATTATTTTAAATTTGTAATACAAAGAACATAATACAGAGGCTACTCATTAAATATCAAAAACAGTATATAAAATTAGTATGCACTGCATATAAGTGATCTTCACCTAGAATACGTGTATAGAAGCACAGTAATGATTTTTAAGGTCAATACCTTCTACAGTATGAAGTCTGTAGAAGATGAACAATATAAGAATTCCTAATTTATATTAATGTGGGAAGACAATTACCTAAGAATTCTCAAGTTTCAGTACAATTTCAGTTCAATAACAAGTAAAATATTATGTTTTTATTTCATTCAAAAATTACTTCAGAATATATACTGTAATGACTGCATTGTCAAATACAGTAATTTAAAATATCAAAATTTTATTTCCAGGTGGACAGACACACAGAGCTTAATTGAGACACATCTGTGGTGATAACGTGTTCCCCAATATATCATGCACTCTAATAAACTTATTTGGAGTCAGAGAACAGAACAGCCACTAGATATAGAGGCCAGAAAATGGTGGCACACACACATTTAATCCTAGCGTTCCAGAGGCAGAGATCCGCCTGGATCTCCGTGAGTTCAAGGCCACACTGGAAACAGGCAGGCATGGTAACAGGAGCCTTTAATCCCAGGGAGTGATGGCAGGAAGCAGAAAGGTATTTAAGGTGTGAGGACGAGGAACTAGAGCTGGTTAAGCTTTCAGGCTTTTGAGAAGAAGTTCAGCTGAGATCTATTTGGATGAGGACACAGAGGCTTCCAGTTTGAGGAAACAAGATCAGCTGAGGAATTGGTGAGGTTAGGTGGCTGTGGCTTGTTCTGCTTCTCTGATCTTCCAGCGTTCACCCCAATACCTTGCTCCAGGTTTGATTTTATTAATAAGACCTTTCAAGATTCGTGCTACACACATCAGTACTCAGAAGTGAGGACAGTGATGTGAAGTACATTTCTCATCAATATAGCTGATTTTAAAGTAAATTTGACAAGAAAAAGATATAAAACTCAAACTGTCATTAAAACAAATGAGTAGCTAAACTGAGAAAAGACTGAAAGTATATGAATTTCAGTTCCTTTATTATATTCCAATTTAATTATTTTGAAACTGTGGATATTTATTAGAACATTGAGTTATAATATATAACATATGTAACATGCAAAGTATTTAAATCAATCTGTAAGTGAAATTTTCCAGTAAATGAATAAGAAGGTAATTTGTAAAAGGCACCTAATATATAATACAAAAGCAAGGACCTGATAAATTAGTCATTCTTAATGCAGGTTGTAAAATTTTCTTTTATTAATAAAAGTAATAAGTGATCATGTAGTTATGATTTGTGATCCAGATAAAATACAGTGTCACCTCACTTCTTGTTCTTTATATAAATATATAAAATATGTATGTCATGTTATATATTCATATACATAATGTATATATGTATCATTCTTAATCATTTACTGGAAAAATTTCTCTTACAGATTGATTTAAATACTTTGCATGTTACATGTGCTATACATTATGATAACTCAAAAGTTCTAATATATATACATACATACATACATACACACAAATATGTGTGTGTGTGTGTGCACACGCACATGTGTTTTTCTTCAGACACCCCATGAAATTCTCTCTGCTGTGTAATGCCCACACAATTTAAATATAGGTTAACACTATCAGACTCCATGTGAAAAAAAAAGGCATAGGTTCAAGGTCTATCCTTGGATTTGTTCAAAAAATTTAACACGGACATTTCCTTTTCTTGGAACATGACTTTGGGCTGTACTAGTTCATTTTTTTATTTTGCTTTTCTGAGCCAGACTTCTTATCAAGAACTTAAAGATCAAGAACATGCTTCTGATCATTTCCTTTGCTTTAACCCCCTTTGTACACTAGCCTGGAGAATTCTACATTCGTCCAGAGTAGGAGAAACTAGTTATGTTTAATAAATTATAAGCTGGTAGGTCATAAATTATGACCTTTGATGTCAGTTTTCCTTTCTCTATTATGAAATCACTAAATCTTAATTGGAGACCTTACCATTCATAAAACAGTGACTGTTTCTTAGCCTTTTTTCTAAGTTACCATAGTATTGTATGTGACCAAAGATACATGAAGAGGTATGACATGAACAACTTTCCCATTGTGACATTAAACAAATGGCTTATTTTTAGTTAAGAATACTTTTTGGGAAGATAAAATATCATAGCACTCAAGCAACTATGTGTCAAGTATTTTATTGAAAATATTTATTAACAAGACAAGAAGCAAAGTGTTAGGAATAGTCCAAAGACGATCTGAAAATCAAGGATTTAGTGGGCAATTTAAACAATGAAAATGCTAGAACAAAATCACTGGGTTAGATATGAAATAGCTCAATGGCTAACAGGGGCATGGCTTTAGCAAATTAGCAGACAGCTCTCCTAAGTCCGTTAATTAACAACAGTGAGGTTATATAACTCTCCTCAATATTTATATGGGCATTTTCTCCTATGACATTGAAAAGACTGATTTCTACTTGTTCTGTCTCTAACCAGGTAATTTGTCTGTCACATTCTTGTTTCTTCTCTTTTTATTTCTTTCTTGAAATTTGGATGTCACACTTGGAACATAAAAATACACCTTTGGAATTTAATGAATTTCACATAAAGTCTTGTTTCAAGGATTCTGAGTTCTGAAATCCTCAGCTAAACTTTGTCCTTATAAAATTTCCTACCCAGAGACCAAACATTTACCATTAAAAGTAAACAAATACATAAACAAAATATACACATAAATTTGTAATCACAAATTTGGAGGAACTCAAATTTACTTGAATTTGGAAAATTTGACTTTTTAAAAGTTAATAATACTGACATTTGAGCCGATGCCTATCTGAGTGAAAACAGAGCTTGTGCAAGAGGGAGGACATGAGTTCAAAGCCAAGAACCAGCATAAAACTGGGTGTAGTGGTGAGGCTATAGAAGGCAAGGACAGGTTACCTAGGTTACCTCTGAACCCCCAAACATGCACTGTAGGGATGCATCATACATTGATGCATACACACACACACACACACACACACACACACACACACACACACACGCACGTGCACGTGCACATGCATTCACACACACACACATACTCATTCGCTTGTGTGACATATACATACATAAACACACAAAGAAAAAAATACTAGTTTGCAGTAATATTTTCAAATTTTACCAAAGACCTGTAAATTAGAGGGGAAATCAGGTTGCAACTGAGATTGAAGGCAAAGAAGAAAAGGAATGAATGCAACTTTGTAAATGAGGGCACCTGCTGTCCATTGCCAACCGTTCTAGTTTGAAGGCATAACACCATCATTTGGGGATTCTCAAAGGTGAAAACAACAAATGAATGTTAACTCCAAATTAAAATCCTATATGAAGAAACCATGAAAGAGTCAAGACTCAAATAATGCAACTGTCCATTTTAGACTGGATTGCAGTCTTAGGTGCTTATAAGAGTGGGATCCAACATGTTTGAGCCACTGACTTTTAGGTTATCTTTCTTTTAAGATATCCCCAAGCCTGCTTGAATAATAAAAGCATTCTTTCAAATGAACTATGCATTACCCTAGTTCTAAGGTTTCTAGTATTATTTTTATATTCAAAAGTTTGAACTCCTAAAATATCAAAAACTTTGATGCCCTAGAGAAAAAAGTACAGCCTTTAATTTTGATGGCTTCCTCGGGCAATGGACACGGCAGATTCTTTGAAGAAAGGGCAGTGAGATCAGAAACTGCGTCTTTGTATAGGCACATGTTCACATCCAGAAGTATCCCAACATTTCATTGTGCTGTAAAAACAGTCATATTTACACAATCAGAGAACTGATTTCCCTCCTTCCACTGATGGGTTTCCTTGACTTCTATCTACATCCCAAATTCTGAAACATTTTTAAATGTCAGGATAAATTTGTTCACTTGGTACATAACACCGTTTGTCTACAGACCTCCAATAGTGGTATTAAACCTCATGAATACTTTGAATACTCCTTTTTGTTCTTTATTCATTGCTTATGTGATTGTACTTTCTCATGTGAGTTTTCTCTGGACTTCTTTTAAAATTCTGTCTCCTTCTATTTGTTCCTGCATTGCATGAGATGGAAATGGAATTTTCTTTGAAATTCTGATATTATCTCTATACTAACTTTATTGTGATGTATGTATTTATGGTCTAAATCATGGGATGATGAATGCTAAATGATTGCCCAGGCCTCTCCTCTGAGTTTATGTCCAACTGCCTAGCCATGATAATTAGGGGCATTATAGAAACCTCCATTTTAACCTGCTTAAGATTAAACATGTGATATTTCCCACCAAGACTAGTGAATTATAAGCCCAAACTTTCTGATTTAGTTCTTTTCATCAGTATCTGTCTCCATTTTCTATTTGCTCACTACATTCCTTGTCTCAAATGTTACAACTTCTCTCCATCTGGATTAGTACCTCTTTAATCTAAGTTATAAGCTTCCATCCCATAAAATAAGACAAGCTGACTCACAGTTTGCTCTTCAGCATGATGGCAGCCTCTATGATTTGTATTTTTCCATAAAGTTAAAGAGATTTTTTTGAGAACACATTTCTTTCTTTACGAATTTTGGTGACTTATCCTTTACATATATGATAAAGATGAAATATTCACATGCTCTGTATAAAGGCACGAAGAGATCCCAACACTAGGCTTAGAATTCTTATTCTTAGTTTACTTCAGTTTTTTTTTTATTTCTTTTAATTCAGCTAGACTCTCTCTTGCTAACAGTTCCAGTCTACTGCAATCCATTTCTCTGTAGTTCTTTTTATGCCTCCTTTTGCCTAAGATACTTCTTTCTATCCATTTTCCATGATACTTTAACAACATTCTTAATCTTCAATTGTCAACTTTAATATATACAAGTCTAGGTTAGTTATGTGAACTGCAGGGTTCTTACATGCTATTTCAGACATAAATGAAAAAATTACATCTGAGTACTCATTGTCCCATACAATTCTAGACAAAAAAGCATGTTTTATCATTTACTGTGTTATGAACAAGAGTTCTTGTCATATTTGTATTACAGAACCTCTGCAATAGTTTTCTAGATATGGTATAGGAATACTATTTCTTGTAAATAAGGTAAAAAATAACATAAACATAATAACATTTCCATATTCCAATGGGGATATTTAATGGGTACACAGATGAATAAAAACAATGAAATTATTGGTTTAGGTATAGGCAAAAATGATCTGGTGAATTTTAGTGGAAAGAGTACTTTAATCTGGATTTTACCATTCAAGAAATGTGTGTACAATATGGATATATTGAGGCGTTTCTAACACATCAAGTATTTCAAATTACTTATGGAAATTCAGTAAAGTCTTAATGTGTCTCTTGAAGTCTCTTGTCCTTCAGGCTAGACAACAAGAGCCCATGCTGGTTAGTGAAATGGAAAGGATCTATGAGTGGAAACTAGGTAGGTTGTTGGAAGAACTAAATAGCCAAGCCAAAACAGTTTAAGAGATAAACTGTTTTGTAAAATGGCAGGCAGATGCTCCTAAACACACTGACAAAGACTTTTAGAGGGAGATGTTGTAACAAGGCTCAGAGTGAGTAGATCCTTCTTAGGAGGAACTGGAGCTATTAAGAGGCACATCCACTTACAGATGTGATCCCATCTAATAGTGTCCTGTGTGCTATGAGAGTCAGCTTTGCCCTCAGCCTCATTTTAAAAATGATTTCATTTATATTTTGAGATTATAATATAATTACATAATCCTGTCCTTTTCTTTTCTCTCTCCAAACTGTCTTATATACCCTTTATTGCTGTCTTTCAAATTCATGGCCTTTTTTTTTGCGTTAACGGCTATTACATCCATATATTTATCAATTTTTTGAAGTATGACATTCAAGCCACATATTTCAGTGGCTTTCAAGTACTCCAAATCATAATGGATATGAAGATGAAGTCTTAATTACACATTATTATGAAAAGAAAATTTCAAGAATAATACAATGTATAGAGGGTGTTTTTTGAAATTGAAGTTGACTAAACTTACCAGCCTTTTAATGGTTAGTACAATCAGATTAAAAACCAGCAACTGACCAAAATTTCTTAATATTTTTAACTTGGGAAGAGTCATCTGAACAAAATAAGTTTAATCAAGAAATGTAATATCTTTATTTCTGTAACCATGCAATGTCCAACTCACCAATAGATTTCAGGACCTTTAAACAGTGACAAATTTCCAGTTTGACAGATTTTGTTTGTTATTCTTTTTAACATTGGTATGTTCTTCCCTGGGGAAGACTATTTCTCCCATTCTCAGCATTTCCTAGTTGCCTGTAGTTCTTTGTGTGGAGTTGAGGCCTTGGGTGCTTTCCTCTTCCATGTTAGTATGTCTATGGGTGTCATCTTTTTTATTTTTTTTTTAAATTTATGATACTAGTGAAGTAAGGAAAGTACTATATTCTTAAGAACAGAATGTAGAGGATTGCATTTTGCCTGCTCTTAACAAAATTTACTTGGGAAAGTTCCTTATTTCAGTGTGTGAAGAACTATTGAGTTTCTCACTTTAGATAACTACTTCTTCAAATATATTCTATGTACTAATTTCTTCTGGGATTGAACTTGCCCACTTGTCACTCAGGGTATCACAGGAGATTCATTTGCTTTGTGTTTTCTGATTCCAATTGTTAGTTCAGATGTGAAATATAGGCCGTCTTGCCCTTGAAATTTCAGTTTATTCATTTTTCATTGATGTTTTTGGACTGTGGATTTTATTGATGAATGACAGAGTATCCTGTATACTTGATACCAATGTGTAAATAATGAACATTAACACAGTAAAATATTCAATGAAAAATCAAACTATCAAAGTCACATGTTTCCCCTCAATCAGTATCATTTCATTCATTGGAGTGGAGAGGCTAAAACAACACAAGGCTCCTGGAGGCCCTGCAAAGCAAGGCAGATTTGAGGCCTGGAGATCACCTGCTGTCAATCTTTTTACTAGATTTTTTTTATTTCTTTCATAGGCTTGATCATATCTTTTCAAATATTTCAGTTTCCCAGAATCACTATAATAACTTTCTAATTTCTGAAGTTCAATTTTTTATCCATTCCTTGAAAATTTCATATATGTATACAATTTATCTTTTTTTTTTTGCTTTCTTAAATTATTTTATTGGTGTAGAGCCATAGGCACTCAGTTTTCATAATGGAACTCTTTTGCTCAATAATGACAGAGGTGAGTAACAGCTGACTGGCCATTTTCTCTTTCTTTCTTTCTTTCTTTCTTTCTTTCTTTCTTTCTTTCTTTCTTTCTTTCCTTCCTTCCTTCCTTCCTTTCCACTTTTTTCCTTTTATTGAAAATAGATTATTTTCTCTATACCCTGATTACATTTTTTCCTCCCCTATTCCTCCCAATTTCTCCCCTCTTTCTTTTCCCTCTGGATCCACTTCCATTCTGTCTCTTGTTCAAAATGAGCAGGCTTCCAAGAAATAACAACCGAACATGGCAAAATAAAATAACGTAAGATAAACCCAAAACCATCACATCCAAGCTGGACATGACAACCCAATAGAAGGAAAGAGCCCTAGGAACGGACACAAGAATTAGAAACCTTCCGGCTCCATTCATTCACACTCAGGAGTCCATAAAATTACTAAGCCGGAAGCTATATTGTATACACAGAGGCCCTGGTGCAGACCTGCATAGGCCCTGTACTTGCTGCTTCAGTCTCTGTGAGTTCTTTTGAGCCTTGCTTAGTTGAATCAGAGGGCCTTGATCTCCCAGTATCCTTTTAAGTTAAGACTCATTGGTAAGTGGTTTCCTGTGTCCTAAGAAGCAAGCAAGCATGCAAACAAATAAACTAACAAGAACAACAACAACCAAAAAACATTTAATATATTTTGATTGTCTCTGCCAAGGTCAATTATTTACTTTTCTTATGCTTTATGTTTTAATTTACATGAAGGAAATATACACATAAATATCAATAATTCTACAAATGATACATTTATAGGACATAAAGCAAGGTGAGTTGAGATTTGTTAAAGAGTAGTGAAAGCATGCCCTGACTCAGGACCACACCCTAGTCTTGTGCTATAAGTCTTTCTCTTTTTCTCTTTGTTTCTGATTACACTGCTCCACATTCACTGTGGTTAAAATGCATATACGCCACAGAGAAAACTCAGCACTTTATCAACAGTTTACTAAAAAACTACCTCATTCTTAAGTCTGCTGGTTTTCAATGTGGTTAGATAGTAACACTGCAATATTGTCAACTACTAGTGAGCATAGTGTTCTAAAATGCTCTTTCTTTTAACTGCTAAAGGCATGAATAAATGCCACTTGGATCCATATTTTAATAGTTTAGAATAAGATGATATTTAATAGTGTAAGAAATAATGTAACTGACATCAACTTGTACTGTTACATTTATTTAAAAAGCTCAAAATCATGTTGCTATGCAACAGGTTACAATGCAGGAAATTAAAATTATATTAAATTCTTGTATAAATATGTGCACACACACACACACATATATATATATATAAATATATAGACATATAGGCTTTTAATTTCTTGTATACATATACTCTATTCTAAAAATGACCATTTATGCTGTTCTGAAAGCTTTCATCAATTTGTCTTCTTTTATAACTGACACCTGGAAACCATGATAGAGTTTCTTCAAAACATAAATCACTTTTTAATTTTGATTCATTTTTGCATGAAAAAACAATGGACAATATTTTAAACATGTTCAATTATTCTTATTCATTAATTCTGCATCAATGTCAGTATTATGCAGAGCTCTGGGATAATATTAAACAATATTCATGAAGATACTCAAAATCTACTTTGCCTTCAAATGTTACCTTTGTGCATAGGCCATATCCTGCATGACTAAGTTCTTACATTGGCAGAAGAGCATTAATTTTAAAGTGATGGACCTCTTCGAAAAGACTGAAAGAAAACATGGGCTTAATTACAGTTGATGTAGATACAGCCAGAATGAGGAAGGGTTAGGCCAAGAATTTGCTATTGATTCATGATGGTTATTAAATTTACAATGACACAAAATTACAATTTACATAAAGAACACTAAGTAATAGCACATACAAACAACCTGAACATAAATTGCTGGCTTCAAAAGCTATGTTGAAAACACAATGGTTATAAATAATGTAGAAAATTTGAAAGTTAGGGAATATCAGACTTGTATTTTTCACAAGTATTTGAAAACAAGAAACTTCATAATTATGAGCATTATAAACATTGAATCTTAAATATGTTCTAACTAAGTAGTATATTGGTTAAAGCAAAGATGAAATGATGATTCAACCAATTATGTAAATGGAGGACTAATTATGTAAATATAGAAAGGTAAATTTTAAATCTTGGAAATATTGTAGGACATTAGAAATAAGAGAGTGCTAGGAAAAGAGCCCAGGGTAGAATGGCAGGACTTAGAGGAGTCATGTGACCACTTTACATCCTAATTTGTTTTGTTAAAACATAAATGGACTAAATTAGTGATAAGTGTGTTTCTGCTTTAATAGCTACCTCATTGCCACTCACCAAGTGAAATCACTCAAATCAGAGATTTTTAATTCAGAAAACATTGAGGTTTAATATCAAGTGAGTGTTGATTTCTTTGATGTCTACAGTTAAAAAATAGTCATTATTGAAATTAATAATACTTGGGGTGAGAAATGATAAACTGGGATAGAATGGTTGTATGTAGAAAAGATGGAACTAGGGGGAAGATTGACCAAAGCTCAAGATGTATCAAAGTCATGACTCTATTAATTCATACAATAACTAAAATACAACAGCAACAACAACAATATAGTTTGAATGGAAATCTCCTACATGGCTGGATAAATCTTGGTGCTAAATATGGATTGATTCCCTATGAGTTATTGGCTAGGAAGCCTCTAGAGACCTCAAAACAATATAGGCTATTGTCACTGCACTTGGTTGTCCATTAAAAGTCGATAATAAGACCAATTGCTAAAGGTGTCATACATTTTGCTTACAGGACACAGAATTCAAACTAGAATTGACCTGGAAGCTTCCTCTCTGCTTTCCAGGTTTCATAACAACAGAAGACACGATGCAGGCCTCTGGTGATGAATATTCATCAACAGTTTTACCCATCTGTGGATTATGTATATTGCAAAATCCTGCAGGCAAAATGTACCCATTCATTTAACAGGGACCATTGTTTGGGGAGTTAATGCCCACATTCTGATTAGATCTGAGGCCTGCTATACATAACATAATACACAGTGTGTACTGTAAACCTAGTCAAAAGCTAATGGTTAGTGATGCAGGTCCTAGAGAGGATTTAGTAGTGGTATTTTGCTAAATGGACATATTATCATAGTGGCTTCTAAATATGGATGTTTAGACTCATAGATTAACAATGCTCTCAGTCTTGGCCAGAGAAACTTCTTTTTGCAGAGGTTGAAGGTTAAAGTAAAGACACACATTGAACTGGCTTAAGTTCTGAGAGTGAGTAACTTTTAAATTCATAGTCCTAAAGGAACATCTCTAACATCCCTAATTCCCTTATAATGGAAGTGGATGAAAAGATTGTATGATAGTATGAACTGGAGGATGGTTAAGAGAGCTACGAAAAGGAACCTTCTCAATATGACATGACCATTGCAATCATGAACACATCACATCTATCCTTATCTGCTCAAGACCTCTAAACACACACACACACACACACACACACTTACAGACATATATACACACATGCACAGTCACACACATACAGAAACGCACACACACATACACACACACACACACACACACACATATATATATATATATATACACAAACATACATATATGCACATACATAAACAAATGGGGGATAAAATTAGGAGAAGAGTTAATTGGGAAGAAGATGAGGTCATCAGGAGTGTGAAGTGGATATGAGGGTAATTAGGATGAATATGACTGAAAATAATTTATGCTATGGAATATTCCTCTTGTACACTGTAAAAAGTTTGCCACTTGAATACTCAAATTGGTTTAATAGAACATTTGTTGGCCAGTAGCCAGGCAGAAAGTATAGGCTAGGTGACCAAACTAAGGATGATGGGAAGGAGAAGAGCAAGGTCAGGAGTTGCCAGCTTGATGCAGAGGGAGCAGGAAATGAACATGCCATGCTAATAAAGGTATTGCCATGTGGCAGAGTGTAAATAAGGAATATGGGTCAATTTAGGTGTAAGAGTCAGCTAATAACAAGCCTGAGCTATCAGCCAACAATTTATAATTAATATAAGCCTCTGTGAGGTAATTTTAGAAGTGGCTGCCAGGTATTTGTGACTGGGCAGTCAGAATAGGAAATGTCTGGCTACAGATTTAAACTTGCACCGTTATACTGTCTGATGCTACTTTAAAACATTTTTTTAAATATCTTAAAGTAGCATTATGTTAAAGAAAAAATCTTGCAACACAGAAAGAAATGTCATCACCATAGTTAATGTTGTGTTTCCTTTTGTAAGATTAAACAAAGCAGACTTTGAGTGAAGGACGTCTAGTAGCAACAGCTTAAAAACAAAATTAATCTCCAAATTCATAATTAAAAAGCTTTAAGATATTTCCTCCTGGTCAGAAATTTTAAAGATAAACATCTTTCCTGTAAGCACAGTCCTTTATTTTGTCCATGAGCCCATTCCCCACTCTCTGAAAGCATCTTTTCATAGAGAAAGCCACTCTCCACACATTGCAGTCTATCCTTCCTGCCCATGCATTTATTCTTCTGAGTTGTAATTTAATGTAAATGATAATAAGAATCATTTGAATTATTTTAAAACTTGAAATTGCTGTCATGTTATGTCATTCTTCAACTTGATGTTTTTTGTTCATTTTATTGCAATACATTGACGGCAACACACTCAACCTCTAATGACTGTACAGTGCGTTGCACTTCATTATGTAAATCAACTACATTTTCTTGTATAAACATAGTGCACTGTTTCCATCCATTTGTCACCTATTTTTGCTCTTGCACTTGGTGGTGATTATCTTTATGAATAATTATTGTTTTCAACAAATTATGAAGCACTGCAGAATATACTTCTCTGCCTCTTCCAGGTCTTGCCAAATTACTCTACAAAATAGCTACACTAATGAACACACTTACCATATTTCTGATTTTCTACAACCTAACAGATGTTTAACACTATATTGTGCCGTTAAATATCAATGAACACCCAAAAGTACATTGTTTGTAATTTGCATTTACCTAATTAGTAGGAAGCCTGAACTTCATTTTTAAATATTTCATAAGCTCCCTTAAATAATGCTTATGATAAAATATCACCAACAGTTTTACTTAAGTTACCAATTGAACAAATAAGGTAGAATACTTACACATGTCAAGTTGTAGAAAGGGTCTTGACTGTTACGCTAGAAAATATTTAACATAGTTTAGAAATAGACAAAACTTGTACTATACTGTTTTGTATATATAGATATAAATGATATGGATTGTAGATGTGGGTGACTGCTGTATTTTGGATGCAGAGTACATTCTAGAGCTCCATGTAATTCAGTCTTCAGTCCACAGCAAAGTGGCAGGACCCTTAAAAAAGTCTAATGGGAGATCTACAGGTTCTTAAGGATGCGTTTTGAAGGGAATAATAGTATTATCCCAAATCCTCCTCCTCCATCTTCTCCTTTCTAGTAAGGAAGTGAATGCCTTGTTCTCTCTGCCATGTGCCTGATGGTTTGTCTCACTACAGTCCTGAAATCACAGGGTCCAAATGATGATGGGTGAAAATCCCAAAAACTATAAGGTAAAGTGAAATTTGCTTTAAAAGTTTGTTGTCTCACGTGTTTATTAGTGACAGAAATCTGAGTAATATGTGGCCCAGCATTACTTAATTCATTTTCAGTAAAAACTTGTTCAAATTGATGTTGACCTACACTCAAAGCAGAGTTCGAAATGCAATGTGAATTTGGCATTTCAAGTCATTGAAATATGGGTCACTATTTTCAAACCTATATTGAACATATTTATCATATGAAAGAGCAAAGATTACAATTCTTTTTATTGCAAAAAATCACAGTATATTAAATTCCTAGTATAATTTTATATACACAGACACCAATAAACTATCTTTAAAGAAAATATAATTATGATTTATATTTTTTTCCATAAAATAAAAATTAAATATTTTTGAAAAAGTATCAATGTGAAGTGAAAAATTGGGAAAAACAAAAACATTTGGCTCAGGTTAGGGAAGCAGGTAGCTGACTGTTTTCACCTCTCCTTTCTTTCCTCAAAATCCATTTCCCAGGCTCACACCCACTTCTGTGGCTGATCACCTGCTGTAGCCTCCTGCGTTCCTCTACCCATCTCCAGTGGATCACACAGATCTTCCCCTGCACGTCTCCTTTTCCCCACTCATTGCTTTATGCTAGGCCCTAACTTCAGTAGGCATTCTGTGGGAATACATCACCCACTCTGGCCAGGGAAGCAGGTAGGCTAACTGCAGAACTTCACCTTCCCCTTCTCTCCTCCAATTCCATGAGCCACACTCATTCATAGCTCTGTAGCTGACCTCTTGCTGCAGCCTCCCTGTCCTCTCTGCCCTTATCTCCAGTGGATCCTGCAGATCTTCTCCTCTGGTATTTCTCCCCATTCATTCTGTTACCCTAGTCCCCAACTTCAGTGGACATTCCCTGAGAACCTGCCAGCCAAGTCTGCTAGAGAAGCATGTGGGCCAGCTAAGCAGGTCAGTGAGCTTCAGAGCTTCACTTCTCCATCTCCTCCAAATCTAGTGCCCCTATCTCATCCTCAGCTCTGTATCAGACTACCTGTTTTGATCTTTCTTCACTCTCTGTGCCCATAACCAGAAGATTAAGCAGATCCTGATGGGACATCCTTCTTTTCTCCCTCCTGTAAATAACCTCAAGCCTCCCTCCTAACCCATCCCCATTCTCAAGCATCAGCCCCCAGTACCTAGAAGCACATTTTACAAAGAATCCTCAGAGGCTAACCCAAAGAGGACCTCAGAAGAATTCCCTACAAAACAACACACATCCATCAGCTACCACACCCACTGAAGAACCAGAGAAGGCAACAGAAACAAGGGATCAAAACACTCACTCAATAAAATAAGACCAAATATCAGCACTTGAATTACAGTGGCCAGTATGGAAATCAATGTATTTAATCATGAAATTTGTAAATAAATGGGATGAAGCTAAACAAAAATAATTCCCGACTGAGAATGATAAATATGGTATCTATGCATTTATATGTCAACATTGTATTTGTCACTTATATGTCACAAATATATGGTGGTCTATATGAAGGTGTTCTAAATGAAATCACCAAATAGTAGGGGAGACAGATACCCACAGATACCCAGCTGTATATCTCTTGTCACCAAATGAAACTTCCAGTACCAGGAATGGGTTATGTCCAATGTCATTTTTGGCCAAATGAGTCCCAAAGGAAATTCTAAATAACCCAGGCTGTTGCCAACTCTACAGGTTGCTCTCCACAAACTGACAGCAAGACCCTATTGCTACAAACAACATATACACAACTCACTTGTTGAACTTGAGCAAATAGAGCTGGTGCCTACTTAGAGCCTTCATGCCTATGTTCTAGCATCCTTGATATAGCAAGGTACTGTGGTGGTTTGAAAGAAAATGGTCCCCAAAGGGAGTGGCATTATTAGGAGAAGTGCCTTGTTGGAGTAGGCGTGGCCTTATAGGCAGAAGTGTGCCACTGTGGGGATTGGCATTGTGGTTTCCTTTGCTCAAGATACAGTCAGTATGGTAGACAGCTCATTTCCTGTTGCCCATGGATCAAGATGTACAACTCTCGGCCTCTTCTCCAGCACCATACCTACCTGCATGCTGCCATGTTTCCCACCATGATGATAATGGACTAAACCTCTGAAGTTGTAAGCCACTCCAATTAAATGGTTTTCTTTATAAAAGCTTCTGTGCTCATGGTGTTTCTTCACAACAATTAAAACTCTAAGACAGGTACCTTGCATGCTACCCACAGCATGCAAGTAACACCAACCCAGCCACAAAACCTTTGATCTACAATGGTGTACTACCTACAAGATATGCTAGTGCATGGTGGCATAAACGTGGAAGTAATCATACAATATCTGATTTTACTAAGTCCCACTCATGAGATGGAACTCATACCTGGCCCTGCTTAGGTGGCCAAACACCTGAGACTAGACATCCCTGGGACCAAGGATCAAACCAAATACAGCTGTTCTACTAAAAGAAAGTAGCAATAAAGTGACTTCAAAATGACATTTTGTTATACTGATAGGTCAGTAGGTTGCTTAGGCATCACCAGATTTCTGTAGTGTGTGCATGTGAGCAGCCCATCAGCAAGGGAAGGAATTCAGTGCATAGATGTGAAATTGTGAAGTTTGAGGTGAAAGGATAAACAGCAGCAAACTGATGGAGAATTCCCAGAGAATGTGAAGGGACAATGCAGATATGTGATCTCTGGGTAGAAGGAACACTTGTTCATTTCAAACAGGTAGGCAGATACATGTTGGGGGTCTGTAAATATTTTGTGTTAGAAGTATTTTCTCATCTCACCTGAAAGGAAAATAAATCCTGGCTTCAATGATTTTAGATGCAAAAGAAGAAACTAGCAAATCAAAAGTTTATCTTTTCATGCAATTTTTAAAACCCAGTTTAAAAAGTTAAAATAGGCTAGATGAATTTGGATAATTAGTTTTTCCCACAAAGCCTCAGTGAATGTAAGTTCAATTCCTTTGTACTCTAACCAACTGTCTTCTACAGATATTAATGTTTGAATAGCACTTAAGTTTGACATTGCATGCCAAACATCCCACATTTTCGCACACCCCCACTGTATATTACACTTTTATTTGTTATATTTGTCACAGATTCTTAGAACCAACATATGTGAAGAGAATTCTCAAATAAAAAGTTTCAAGATTAAGATAGACTAAACACCATCAAACAACTTCACGAGGGACTACACAGAGAAAGAGTACACCATAGGATATTGCACTGGCTAAAATGCTCATGGCTTTGAAATTTTGTCTTGTTTGATCACTCTAGGATATCTTGAAAAGTACATGACTTTTTCTGAGGTTACAGCTAAGGCAGAACCTAATGGAACTAAATAAAAATTCTTGTCCTTTAAACACAAAATGTATCTGTGGATCATAAAATGTTGCTCTATAAATTTTTCTATATATTAAATATACCCAGTGAGACTTTATCAACTCCATTTTCTTGCTCAACTTGTATTAGTTTGCTTTCTATTGCTAAAGACCATGACCAAAAACAACTTTGGGAGGAAAGGGTTTATTTGGCTTACATATCACAGGCCATTATTGAGGGAACCCAGGCAGAAACTCAAGCAGATCAGTAACTTGGGGGTAGGAGCTGATACAAATTCAATAAGGGAAACCGTTTACTGTCTTTCTGTCTATGGTTTACTCATCCTGCTTTCTTGTACAATCCAGGACCACCATCCCAGGGTTAGTGCCAGACAAAGTGGGCTGGGCTCTCCAACATTGACTATTAATCAAGAGAATAATCTCCACAGGCCTGCCTACATATCAATCTGATAGAAACATTTCCTCAATTGAGGTTCTTTATTTCCAAGTTACTCTAGCTTCTGTCAAGTTAACAGAAACAACAGAAAAACTAACCAGCACTGTTTCTTAACTTCATTGGATTGTGAAACTCCTAATAGAATACTAAAGCACCCCCACACCCTCACATGCACCCAAGTGTACGTGTTCTTGGTTTCTATTAACTAAGAGGTGATATCAAACTTCAGTGTGAGTAGCCCTTTTCCACAGGCTTGGGAACCAAGTGAAAAAAAAATGAAGGAAAAGGAAATAGCAAGGCAGTGCAACCATCTCTGGCTGTTTTCTATCTGCCTCATACTTGTGCCATAGCCCCACCGCCCCATTGCCATGGTGTGATTCATGAAACCCCCAAATCAGTGAAGCCATAGAATATGCAGTGCAGTTTATGAATTAATAGACTTGAACTACGTATTTTCTCTTATCAAGTTGTTATGTCAGATGTCAATGAAAACTCTAACACAGTGGCTAGATAATGAAAGAATCACTTCATCCCATCTCCTGTCTTCCAACCCCAAAATTTAACACGTAAAATTAATACTGAGATCACATCAGGAAGTTTGATTTTCATATTTGAGAAAAGCCTATGTTCTTTTAACTTACTGACTGTTTGGTATTTGGTTATTACAGGTAGCACTGTTATGAGTTGATCTGAACAAAGATCATTAAGCCCAAGAGTCTGCCCGGACAAACAGATCAGAATTCAGAACATGTATAAGTAGAAACTTGGCTTAATTTTTTTAAAATCCATTATTCTGACACAGGAGAAGTAAGTTTTGAATACATGATAAAATACGGGAAAGGCCTGGTTGGGAAAATGGAACAAACTCATGCAGGCAGCATGCTGAAGGAACGACATGAAAAAATGGAAGTACTGTATATAAAGTGCATACTTGGTGCCAGAAAAGAAACATCTTAGTCAGAGAAATGTCAGAAATAAGAACTGGATGTAAATGTGAGCCAATCTTTAACAAGACTTTTTTGTGACTATGTTCACCCTGAAAATTTCTACCATGCTCCTCTGATCAGAAGATGTTTGTTGCTTTGCAAGTAGAACAGGTAACTAAATTCATGCCGAAGTGGAGAAACCTGTGATCGCACTTGCTGGTGACTGTTCCAGGTATAGGGCAGAGCCCATCTGCTGTACCATATGCCCAGTTGTTGATTGGACAACGAAAGTGTGGGAGGCAAAAAGCAACTCCTTCCAAAAAGGCCACCAGGAAAGAGGCCAAGGCAAGTGTGCCAGGACTATTGTGAACCTCTGTCAATAGCTTCATGTTCACTTTGAGTTCCCTAAGTTAATAAGAAAGCTTCCCAAATGTGTTTCTGGGGAGACAACTGAATGTACTTTGTGGTTTAAAATGTAAACAACCCAGTAGTATTTCTGACGGAAGTTAATTCTAAAGTGTGTGTGTTCAGCAGGCTTCTCTGTTTGCTGTGCCTTTCTTTAAACATAGCAGAGTAGTGATAACTTATGTAAATACCATTATATTCTGAATTGACTAGATTTTCAATGAATGTGAATAATTAATGCATGTCTAAGATGAAAATGTCTTTGTTTTGATTGTAGAGTTAGGAGGAAATTCAAAATGACTGTTTAATGAATTAACTGTATTTTTGATTTCCAATTCCTCTTATACTCCTTGCAAGATTCTGGAATCCAATCATGCAGCCATCACCTTGAATTATGCTTCATTTTCCCTGTCATCACAGAAATGATGTCATTGGAACATTCCGTAATCCGTGTTTAATATTGTGCTTTCATTGACAAGTCATTTAACTAATAATCATAAAACACCATTTCGGTGTGTGCCAATTCCTTTTGCTATCTTTATCATTTTCTTTTGTTAGATTCTCTCTCTCTCTCTCTCTCTCTCTCTCTCTCTCTCTCTCTCTCTCTCTCTCTCTCTCTCTCTGTCTTTGCCTTTTTCTCATACATAGACCCATGTACACACATAGCTCATAGATGGATGGTTATTTCAGTCCTGCTACTATATAATGAATGCAATTCTAGTTCTTTTCACTACAGGATACAGCTAATGAGTAATGCCAGGATCATAAATCTCCTACTACTTTGTCACTTAGAGACTGAGTCTCATCAAGTCCTCATGGTAACACCAGAGGAAACACTGCTCTTCTTTTTTTTTTTTTCCACAGTTAAGAAGCATGAAAGCCAGAGTGGTTCAATGATGGGCCCCAATTCACACAGCAGCAAATCTGCAAGACTCCAAAGCATGTGTTCAATCAAGTCCTCTGAGCTTTCTTGTCTGTGAAATCCTGAGTGCATTTACATGGCAAAAGGAAAGAAAGGTGATGTGCTGGAGAAAGATACACATGACTACTGTGAAGTTAGCCTGATCCCACTTAGTACCCAATGGCACATTAGAAATGACCAAGGATGAGAGCGGAAAGAAGACCCAGTCAGTGTAGCATGGGCTTTGGGACAGGATGTGAAGTTTGGGGACATGGAACAGGGCAAAGACATTGCATATGGATGTAAAATAGAAAAGACACAAGGAGTACTTAGAAGAAAACAAGATGCTGGGACATCCTGTTCATTTTTATCGTTTTATTTTTTATCCTTGTCAAATAATCTAAAAACTGTGCATCTTGAACATAGGAGGAAGGGACTCTGGTCTCAGGGAAAGATATTAGCTTACCTTGAGTTCTCATGGACAAAAATAAAGCAACTCCTTAAACCAAATGGAAAATAAATATACTTTAAAAACATAAATATGACCTCACAAAAATATATTGATGTATTGTACTTTTTGCAAAATTCTTAGTTTATCTAGTTAAGCATCTTTTGTGATTTTTTATAGTAAGGATGTTTTGATAACAGAACTACTTCTTAATCATAAAGCTTTATTTCAGAACATCGTTGAAAGATAAAGGGAAATGTGAGATTGATGTAGGTTTTAACATAAGCTTTAGTGCCTAATGACCACTTCACCATGAAAAATGAGGTCATGTGAACCATTTTTTATTTATAAAATGTTGACAATAGTTAATAATCTCATTGGAGATTGATGCTGAATAGATGGGGGAGAATAATATGCAAAAAGTTTGTCTTTAATACTGTTTACTGTCATATGATATGATTTTGACTCACTGTAACAAATAAATGGGAATAACAGACGTTTCTGTAAAGTATAGAATTGAGATTTGGCTTTGGATGTTTCAATTAAAGGTAGACTAAATTCCAAACCCCATCTTTGGATTGGATACTGTCAACAGAAATACACTCAAGTCTTAAAATTGTTCAGATGCATAAGCACTCCCTTACGCATATTTTATATCACCATTCCTGCTTCATGCTGTGATGTGATGTAGTTAGAGATATAAGAGTAGCTGAAGGCAAGTTCTCCCTGCAAGCTGAGATTACTGCAGGGTGCTCACACCATGGAATCTGGTCTCCTTAGAGACAAGACCAGTTTACTGCTAATAAGATAAGAACAGGGTAGGTGATTTTCTCTGATGCATCCGACCCACTGAACACTTTTATTATGAAGCTCCTGGTCTCTCCTCAGCACTGTCCTAAACTTTAAATGACAGAATTGATGAAGCTGCAAATTCAACTTCAGTTATAATTTTGGAGCCCACTCAATTAAAATTTGTGATTGATTTTAATTAAGACCAGGCCTGTCTAGAAGGAGTCGGGAGTTGTCTTAGAGTTTTGTAGAATTTCTGCAGCTATCTCACTCAAATTTGAGCTGAGAGTTTAAAGGACTGAACTTGATTCTTTCTCCTTATAAGTGATCCAGTGTAATCCCTGTGGCCACCCTGGCTGCTATCAACAGCTAAATGAAGCAGTCACTTGGCCCCTAAAAAAACTGGTTTCACCACCATGAAACATAGGTGATAATGTAATTAATTACCATACCACAACATGGCTAAGAGTCCTAGAAACTCATTTACCATTTGCATGTATCTCATAGCTGTGTTTCTGACTAAAGATATAACCAGACTAATTCAAAGTTTCGGTCTCTTTCTCTTTTTCTTTGGCTCACATTTGTTTGAGAAAACTCTCATTTCTTTTGTTAATGGAATAATTTAAGCTTACACTTTGACAATTTTATGCATGTATACACTATATTTTGATCATATCCATTCTCCATCTCTATCACAAAACTCATTCAGCTCTCCCATGTTCTCCTCCTAACTCCATGTCCTCTTTACACAATAAATTTATAACCCTCAGGGTCTCATTATTGCTGTCTATAAATGCCTGGAAGTATAGTCTGTCATTGGAGTATAGTCAACATACCCGGTACCATACACCTTAATTAAATTGACCCTTTCTCCTTTATGAGTCACCAACTCTCAATAATTACTCACTGTGGGGGAGGTATTATGTGCTTATCACGCTCACATATAGACAACACAGCTGCTGTGAGTTCATGAGCTCAAGGGCCTGTCATGCCCAGAACTCAGTTTTCATCCCAATTCTTCCTGACTTCTGGCATTTAAGTCTTTGTGAGTCCCTTTCTACAGTGTTTGCTGTTGTTGTTTTGTTTTATCAATTTTATTTTATTTTTATTTTATTATTTTTTTACATCCCTACCCTAGTTTCTCTCCCCCCTTTCTCCTCGCAATCCCTCCCTTCCACCTTTCCTCTTCCCTTCTCATCCACTCCTCCTCTGTTTCTATTCAGAAAAGGGCAGGCCTCCCATGCATATTAATCAAACGCCATATATCACATTTCAGTGAGACTAGGCACCTCCCCTCATATTAAGGCTGGAAGAGGCAACCCAGTATGAGGAAAATGGTGCCCAAAGCCAACTCCTGTTCCCACAGTCAGGAGCCCCACAAGAAGACCAAGCTACACAACTGTAACACATATGCAGAGGGCCTAGTTCAGACATATGTGAGCTCTTTGTAGGTTCAGTCTCTGTGAACTCTATGAGCCCAGGTGAGTTGATTCTGTGGGTTTTCTTGTGGTGTCCTTGATCCTTCTGGCTCCTACAACACCCGCCTCCGCTTCAGTGAGATTCGCTAGCCCTGCCTAATCTTTGACTGTGGGTCTCTGCATCTGTTTCCTTCAGTTGCTGGATGAAGCCTTTATGATAATTGTGCAAAGACAACAGTCTATGAGTATAGCAGAATATTAATAGGAATCATTGCATTGACTTTCTTTTAAATCTAGAACCTTGAAGGGAGGAATCTGGGACAGCTTTCTCCCAGTCTTTCCTCAAGTCCCAACTCCTGGAACAAATGCCTTAACCAGCTAGTGAAGTTCAGTTGGGAAGTACTTATTATATCAATTATTTTCACAAAAATGATTTAACACAAAAATTGTTAACTAGATTTTGAAAGCATAGAGAACATTAAAGTGTCATGATGCATTAAGTGTGATAAGCATTCAGGAAAATTTCGTTTATAGCAAAGGAAGAGTTTAAAGCCATTCAAAGTCAGAGGCAGAAATGAAGGACTTTTCAGAGATAATGTCCATACATGGGAGAAAGAGATGCTGGCTAGTTGGTGCTGGGGCCCCTGAGAGTTTCATAAGCCCAACTATGAACATGTGAAAGCTTGCAAACAGGGAGGTAGAGCTTCCCTTCCAGAGTGAAGAACCTTTCTAAAGGAAGAGAAATGAGGGATGGAAGTATGGAGAACATTAACAATATTAGAAAATGCATTGGGTGATCTGTCTATTTCAGTAATCATTGCTTTCTAAACAGCACTTATGGCCAGAGTCAAGTAAGAAAGCATATCATGAAATGAAAGTACGATATACCGAGTTCCGGCCATACAGTGATAGACAGCTGATGGTTTGGATTCAGACAAAATAGTGCAACTGATACAGGGACTTTGATTTGCTGTAAGATGTAATGAACAGACACCTTGTGTATTGCACAAGGAGAAATGTGTATGTTATCCACTCACTTTAAGGCATGCTAAAGTGGTTGTATAATTCACAAAGTCTGCAGGATTGTTCTTTTGAATTAGCAAAGAAAAATTATTATTGTAAACTATGTAAATTATTCAATAAAGGAGGCAAATATGCATAGAAAGCTTCTGTATAAATGACAGTAGCAGTGACATCCAATTTTACCTTTCTTCATAAGGCAGCACAAACTTACACAAGTGAAGAACAATGTCTCATACAGACTAAAGTAAAGTGTGTGGAAGGAAAACTTTACATTGTTAGAAGCCCAAATCATGTCTTCTTTTGGTTTTACAAACATCAAGTAAAATATCTCCTACTTTATTTACCTATAGAAAATGGGTGACTCAAAGCCTCAATACCTGCCTCCAGTCACTCAGCACTGCTTCCTCTACAACTGAATTAAAACTACAGGGTTGTTATTCTGATTTGCCTTGCTTTTGTTTTATTTATTCCTGTTATTCTTGGACCAGGATACATGTGATATTTTTGGTCTTACTCCCTTATGTTTTACTTCTCAATTCCTGCATACATTTACTATCTGCTTCCATACCAAGTATTTGATACGCGTGACAGAATGTCAAATTGTGGCTAATAGGTTTTCAACCATAACTTTTGCCCCAATTCCAGCCTTTCCTACAGTTGTAGTGTTTGCTAACTCTGGACTCTGCCTCTCTTGGTTTTCTCTACATGTAAAGTTCTGTGAGTGATATCTGGGTGAGCAAATGGATTGGACAAAGAGGGAAGAGCTAGGCTCCTAGGAGAGTATGTACAGAAGCTGATTTGTTTAGTGGCCTGTGTTCACAGGGAGCTTCTGAAACATAAAAGCCCTCGGCACTGAGAGATTGTGCTAAGTTGCCCAAGCTTGGGAAATAGAGCATCTGAGCCAAAGCCAAGCTTTGATAGGTAATAAAAGCTAGAGAGAAAAGAACAAGGTTCAGCACAAAGCCCACTTACAATGAGTTCTTCCTATTAAGGTTTGGAACTAGATTGAATCGGATAATTGCTAATTTAGAGATGCTATCATTTCTTATTTAGTGATACTGAAATGTTTCTATTTTATTCAATATATTTGCTTCTGTTTAAAATGCTTTTAATTTTTAGATAGTCATGCACTAAATAGGAATGTTTATGCTTCATGTTTTTGCTATATGTTTAGATATGTAGTGATGTCTTTGGGGCCTCACTTAGGGTGTTCCTCCCTGTTCTGTTTCAGCATTTGGGTGGATAAGTAACTTGCTGTGTATTTAATGTACTTCTACATCCTAATTATCATGATTGGAGAAATTTTTACTTTATTGCTCTAATCTTTGCCTCAATTTTGGAAATTTCCATTTCCCTTTTTTATTTAGCCAAGAAAATATTCTTTGAATTCTAAATGGAGTACATATAGAAGCTTATCAAAGGCCCATTTTTCTGTATCTTATGCCAAATCCAAATGCTTAAAGCCACACACAGAGTCTGCCTTAAGAACAGAAATCAACTGAGAGACATTTAGTCCCACAATAGGAGTGACTTCTCTTGGCTGAATTTCAGATAATGTCAAGGCTTGGAGACGGTTGACAGAGACTTTCACGCACCTGTTACAATGCTTTATGCTTCTGCATGACAATAAACAAATCTTTAGCTTCAGTACCTGTACCTCAATTTAAATATTTTACCTTCTTCCTCATTTAGCCGTTATCTTAAATGAAGCATTTTTAAAAGGTAAAGCCATAACATGTTAATTCTGTGGGATTTCCTCCTAATGTGGTCATTTTAAATCACAACTGTCAATCTTCAGATAGAAATATTTAATTATTTAGATTCACTTCTATGAATTTGATATGACCATGTCTTCCTACTCTAATTAAGATAATAATGGCATTTTCTTAAATGCAAAACAAAATAAAATATTGTTATAAGGTAAATATGGTATAAACTGGAAGTGTCAGGTTGCAAAAGATAACACTTTATATAAATAAATATAGTAAAACACTAGACTCCGCTCCTGGAACCAAATAAACCTTTAGAAAGAGTTCATTATTTGTATTTCACTTTTATCACTTCCAGGGTTCACAATATCTTTGTGTAGATTCAAGTTTCCATTTGGACTCGTATTCCTTCTGCCTCAAGGGCTCCCTTTAATATTTCTTATATTGTATCTACTGGCAATGAGTTTTCTCAGCTTTTGTCGGAAAGCCTTTATGTCACTTTCATTTTGTTAAGATATTTTCAATGGTTATAGAAGTCTGGGCTGATGGCTTTTCTCTCTCTTTCTCCCCATTCAGTACTTTCAATAAGTCATTCTGTTGACTTCTGACTAGCTTAGCTCCTGAGACGTCTACTATAATGCTTGTCTTTATTCTTCTGTTTGTAGTGTTTCTTAGTCTGCCTGATCCTGCAATAACTGAGTACTACAGATCTAGGAACTCTATAAAGAATGGAAAATCATTTTCTCCTAATTGAGGAGACCAGGAATCTTGGGATGAAGGCATCTGATATCTGGCCTTTTTGCTGTGTCCAGGAAAGACAGAAGTCATCAGGACAAAAGTGATGGACCCTGTGACCCAATATAGGAGTAGAGTACAGGTAAAGAAATCCACTCAGGCAGCTCTTCTTTTAACTGTTAATTCATCTGCATCAAAGCACCCCAGGACTTATCACTTTCTATCAGAGTTTACTTTTCTGCATTTGCATTGAGAATTAAGTTTCTAGTACATGGGCATTAAGGGAGATAAACAAAATTTAAACCACAATGATAGATATTCTTCTTTATTTCTTCTGGTTGGATTTAAAAACCTATATCTTTCTTCTAGATTCAAATAGTACCTCCCCCCATCACCCACTCTGTCAGTCCATCATTCCTCTTGTCCTTCTCCCTTTGTGCATACTTCAGCAATTGCAAGTTTGTTTGCTGATCTCTTTCATTTTAAGCTCTTTGAATATTTGTTTTGAAGTTTTGAGGAATTTTGAAATTGAATTGTAATATTTTTCCATATATATATATATATATATATATATATATATATATATATTCCTGTTATTTATATGTATTTTCTAAGACTCCACTTCAATATATGTTAGACAGTTTTCTCCCAGCTTTTTGGTGCTCGTGTGTATGTATGTGTGTGTGTGTGTGTGTGTGTGTGTGTGTGTGTGTGTGTGTGTGGTTTATATGTGTGATATGATTCATGTACGTCTGTGTGGTCTGCATACACATGCATTTGCTCCTATGTGCTAACATGAAAGCCACTGCAGGATGTGAGATGTATTACTTTCCATTTTATTCCATTGAGACAAGGTCTCCCTCTGGAACCCAGAGTTCATTCTTTCTAGCTAGTCTAACTGGACATCAAGCCCCATCATCCTCTTGCTTCTGCCTCCAATAGTACTGGGGTCACAGGCAACCATGTTCATGAATAGTTTTTTTGCGATCTGAATTTAAGTCCTCATACTTGCACAACAAGAGCTCTCACTCACTGGGACACTACATTTTGATTTTTTCTGCTTTAATGCATGTTGTTTTAACTGGTATTCTTAACATAATTATTCCCTTGGCTGTGTCCAATCTATAAGTCTATGCTATGGATTTTCATCTCTTTGTTGAAATGCCATGTTACTCATGCATCTCTCTATCATTTCTTTTAGCTCATTTAACTCAGAGGTCACAATTTGTTTAAAAACACTGACTGGTAGTTCAAACATCCATATTTTCTATTTTTGTTGTTGTTCTTTGGCATAGTTTTCTTTAACATTTCTTTATCTATCTCATAACTTTTATTGATTTCTGGTCACTGGAGGCAGAATATTAGATTTTGAAGATTATAGCCTGACTTTTCCTCCTTCTGGTTATTTATTGGTGAGCTTTAGTTGTGTTGCTGGTTTTATTATTTTATTATGACACTAATACTGGTTTATTATTTTGGGGAGCAGATATTTATTTATTTATTTATTAATTTAGTAAGAAATTTTTTTTACTCATTTTACATACCAAAGATCCCCCTCTTCCCTCCTCCTGCCTTCCAGCTTCTCCCTCCCAACCCCCACTAATTCCATCCCACAAGAAGGTCAGGCCTCCCATAGGGAGGTACATTTAGTAGAAGCAGGTCCAAGACCCTCCCCTTGTCCCAAGGCTGTTCGAGGTGTCCCATCGCAGAACTGGGCTCCAAAAGGCCTGCTCATGCAGCAGGGATGGACTCTGATCCTACTGCCAGGGGGTCCCCCAACTAGATCAAGCCACACAACTCTCTTGCTATACAGAGGGCCTAGCCCAGTGCTTACTAATATAGGTGCCAAGGATTAAGACAGTTCGTGTGTTAATACTCCATTCCAGGTCATCAGCCCTTCTTACATATTTACCAAAGATAATGAGTAGTCTTACACTCCATTGCTTTTCCAAAAGTATTAAAAAAAATCATTGTTACATGAAGGTCAATGATCGCTGGGCTGCAATTACAGGTTGTGGCTAGGGTTCTGTTCCCTTTGGTTACACACACTACCGGACAGACATTGTGATTGATGTTCAGTGAGGTTTCCAGCCATTCCTTCCTAGTGAGCATCTTCCTTCCTTATAACATTCTGTCCATTTTATCTAGCTCATTGACAGGGGATCTACGATGATACTGCTGTGACTTTTTCTCAGAGGTTTTCTTTATTTAATCTTATTCTGAGGAATATTTTCTTATGTGCTGAAGAGTCTTCAGGTGTCCCCCCAAATTTGTATATTGAAATCCTAGCCACAAAATGATAGTACTTGGGGTGGGATCTTTTGGTTCTACCTCAAGAAGGGGAATACTAAACTGGACCCCAGGGACATTTTGCTCTTTGCCTATCTGAGAACAAATGACAACATCCTCTATCAACCAGAAATATAGCTCCCATCAGACACCAAATCTAATGGCACTTTGCTATTAAGCTTTCCAGCCTCCAGAACTGTAAGAAATAACTTTCTGTTGATTATAAGCAACATTCCATATGGTGTATTGTTACAGCAAAAACAATGAACTAAGATGTAAGCGAAGGACTACTGTATTCGTGCCTGTCACTTCAAAGCCTCAGTGTTTTCTTTGTAGATGTGAAAGATCCGTATAGCATGCTAAAGTTTTTGTCTTTCCCACAGCAGCAGACAGAGCATTCTCTCTCACATATCTGCAATCACAGAGACTTCCCTCTGGTCACCCATTTTACATGTAATCTTTTAAGGAGGGTAGTTAATAGAGGACAACAGAAAAGAATTTACAAGTGAATGTGAAGTTTTTATTTATTTTTTGGTCTGGGTCTCCCAGGAGTTCTCAACTAATGCATAAGTCACACTGATTGTTTTTTAATTATTAATTCATTAAATTTTCACCTTGAATTTGTTCTTACTCACTTGTATGCAATCTAATGCCTCTTTAAGCATGCTCTACCTCAGCTATCTCTTGGAAAAGCATGTTTCTCCTTGAATTTCAAACCAATTCATTGCATAGTGAGCACATCCTCTGGTAGGATCATGGAAAATCATGACTTTTGTGCTTTACTCAGCTTTATCTCATTAAAGTTCATCCGACACTTGTTCCCTGCAGACTTCCATAACCCAGGCAGAGCCTGAACTTTACACAGATTAATCTTTAACAGTATTGACCTTGCCACTGATTAAGATCACTCAAGATAGCTATAATCAAGTTACACAGTGGTGTCAAGGGGTATGCTAAGCTCTGTGATATAACTCAAGCAGAGTTGATATAATTAACCTTTCCTTTCATGATTTGCATGCAGTTAAATATATACATCTTAAATAAAAATGTTATAATAAAATCATATTAGACATTAAAAAGTCCCTATTTCCTGCAAGCTTATTAAATTTGAGGTTGAAGTTAGATAATGTGTCTTTGACAGTAGATACTAACCAATATATTTCATGATAGTGATAAGTTTTCAAATGCTTCTGAGAGAACAGACTTCCTCATTTTCTTTTCTCCTTTGATACTCCTCCATGTTAGTCTTTTTTTATTGTTATTTTTTGTGTGTGTGTGTGTGTGTAAGCTAAGTTCTAATCATTTGACTGTGATTAGAAGGAGGAAGACACTGTGGACATGACTTAAGCTCCTCATAGGTCCAAATCATCCTGGATAAATTTGTTCTACAACTGAGCAAATTTTTCAATGCTCTACCAATAAAGTGGAAATGTGAAAAATCATTAGGATAATAACAAAAATCATGGATAAGAAATATTGGCATATCACTTCATGCCATGAAATATATATATGTATATATATATGTATATGTGTATATATATTTTAATGTAATTAAGATGTTTATTTATAATGGAATTAATATTCACTTAACATTTGTTAATACAGTGTTATGAAACAAAGTTTCCCATTTCAATTATGTAAATGGAGATATAATGAGACACAAATTGGATAAGAAATATAGAGGACAGCCACATGGAGAAACTGTGAACAAATAGTCTGGCCTGAGTTTTGTCAAATCAAATAGGCTGATTTTACAGGTGTAATTATTTGTACCAATATGGGAAAATGAACTGATTAACATTTTATTCATCTTACATTTGATAATAGTTATAAACTATTACAAGTTGATAATGGTTATAGATAAATAAATAAAATTATAATTTAAAAACTAAAATTGCAAAAAATTAGATGCAAGATATTTTTTAAAGATAAACTTATTTGATATTAGTAAATGTTTAGAGACAATGTATTTGTATTTGTTAAAAATACATATTATTTTTAAACATTCTAAAAACCTATTAGGAGGTGCTACTAATTAAGTAGGTAGTACTAACTGACCAAATAAATATATCTATTAGTGCTTTCATTTTCTCTATGTTAGAATGACAGGATTTTCTTCCAATTGCTGATAACAAGATCCCCTTAGTCTAGCTATTTTAGGAAAGTATATGGATGTTCCTGCATAAAATGTTTCTTAAAAAGTTCCTCTCAGTCTTAAATTTCAATAATATTATAGAAAGTTCAACTTTCTGTTGCTTCACAAATATTTCAACATCTCTGAGATGTGTGACTGAGGATATCTTAGATATTATATAACAATTCATATCTCACATAAAGAATCAAACTATATCACTCAAGATCTTGCAGAGGGGTAACATACCTTACATGTTGGGTTTATCCATGTGTAGGAATGCTTGGAATGCTAGTGATATCCCTGTGTAAAAAGACTTTTCATTTCCTTGACACAAATTTCTCAGAATCAACAGCTTCTATGACAAACATGTAACTACTTTGTATAGTTAATAGGCTAACTGAAAAGTAATATTACATAGTAAGTTGGAAGAAGAATGGAAATCAAGGCATGTTTAGGTTCCCACTGTATATAGTTCCCCACATGCAAATAAAACATGTTTTTCTCCTTATAGATTTTTCATAATAGATGAGTTTAGACAGTGGGCCTCAGGCAAAATGTCAGCATGACTCATAAAACAAATCTAAAATATTTCAATCGACATTTCATCTCAGATAGCAGCTTAATAATTTATTTGTTTGTACATTAGAAAATTTCATCTCAAAAAAGAATATATTAGGATTTTTCCAAAAATACCTCCTGATAGAGTTTCTTTTTAATATAAGTTTAACCCAATGACACTTACATAGATTAACATGAATCCACAAACTAACAGGCAACATTTCTGTCATGTTCCTCTTTGTCTACCTATAGGAGTAAATCACAAGTGAATAAATATCAGTTATCTTCCATTTTCCATAAAGATAACTTATTCTGAAAGTATCATATTGAATATTTATTAGTTTTAATATTTATTTTTTATTTTAAAGTGTGTGTGAGTGTGTGTGTGTGTGTGTGTGTGTGTGTGTAGGGAAGGTGTGAACATGTGAGTTCTGCAACTCACATGGTTCACTCTAAGATGATGGATCTCTTGGAGCTGCACTTATAGAGAATTGTAATCTGCTGACTGAGATGCTAGCCACCAAACTTGGGTCTCTCTACAAGAGCATTATGTGTCGTTAGATGGTGAGCCATCTCTATAGCCTTCTATTTATAATTTTTATAAGTTATCTTGTAAATTTTTCTAGTCAAAACCATGAAAGAGTGACTTTTTCCCTCCTGTCTCTCTTTTCTGTTCATGCTCATCTGGTCTTCTTTTTTTTTCATCAACTTTGTACATTCTCAACATCAAAGTAGAAGTTGCTGGTTCTTTCTGGTAACTCTTTGTCTATTATTCAACAAATGAGCATCAAGTAGTTGATTTGACTAAAATAGAATTCTCCCATGAGGATGTATGGATTCTAGGGTGGTAACAGGTCTGTTTAGGTGTACTCAGTTTTTCCCTCTTGGCCTCTCTGTATAAATGTACATAGACACAAAAAGAAACTTACACTGATACAGCTGCATGTTTTAATTTATCATTAATTTTAATATGTTAGAAATTTTTCATTTAGAATAATATGGCAAGCTCATTCATGTATACATTGGCATAATATCAAATTTTTAGTGTGCTGTAATGCATTATCACAGTATTGCCAGTCTACTCTAGACCAAATTTGGAATATCTATAATGAAAGAAAAGATGGAAGCTATAGATTTCCTTTTATTAATATAGTTTTTGCCTATTAGGGAGTTTAAAGGCTTACCCACTTAGTTGTAAATAATGCTGATAAAAAAATGACACAATAAGAAATTAATTTCAGTGCAGTTTTATTTTTCATTTTCCTTATGGTTAAAAATGTTAATAATTAAAAAAAATATTTCTTAGCTATTTGCATTTCTTCTTTCAGAAGCCCTCTATGGAGTTCCACTCTCCATTGTTAAACTGTTGTTTCCTAAAGTTTAGGTTTTGGATTTTTTTGTTTGTTTGATTTTGTTTGAGTTCTTTGTATATCCTAGACATTAATCCTCTGGCAGATTTGCCACTAGCAGCTCTTTTCTGTCAAATGCTGGTATCTTTTGCTGTATAGATATTTTTAATTCTGTGAGATCTCATTTTCAGTTATTTGTCTTAGTTCCTGTGCTCCTAGAGTCCTATTCAAAAAGTTCTGAATTGATGCTCAAAGTTGAAGCATATTTCTTGCTTCTTCCTCCAACAGATTCAGGTTATCGGGTCTTATGCTAAGAGAGAACAGCAAATATCAAGAAAACAAGTAACAACAAATTCATGTGTGGATGCAAGGAAAAGGCATTTCTTAACTGCTGGTGTGTTGGGATGCAATACTATGAATATACCTGTTGCATCCTAAGAAAGGAGAACTAACTGGACCTCAGTGCATGCACTCAGCCTGTTGTTTAAACTGCTCTTTCACTTTGTTTCATTGGTTGGTTGGTTGGTTGATTTTTTTTAATCACATTTTTAACAGAATGTTTTATTTCTTCAGCATACAAATATATTTTTTCTATTTAAATTAATTGAAGGAGTATTTTAGAAAGGAATAGAAACTTATTCAGTTCATATCTCTTATTTTATATTTGTGTTTTTGCTAGAAGAGTTGACATAGGCTTATATGCTTTTAAATGAAATATTTAAATCATTTTCAATGGTTTCCATGACGAACTAGAGAAGACAAATTAATAGCATTCATACTTTCATAAAAAACACAATTATTTCTTTTGTGGGAGAAATGGGAAATACTAAGACCTATTCAGATTCAGAACTATTTATGTATTATATTTATCATTATTAAAAACAACTTTAATTTCAATATGTTTTGACCATGTCCTTACCCTCACCCAAGTCCTTCTAGACCCTCTCCCCATTCCAACTCACCCAACTTTAAGTTCTTTCTCAAAAAACAAACAAAAACTCAATACAACAAACCCCACTCCAACCAGGAAACAAAATAAAACCACATCCAAAAAGAACAAAACAAAACAAAAATCTTCAAATTGTAACCAAATAAAAACACACACACAGCCAAAAAATTGTGTGGTATATTCTTTGTTGGTCAACTCCTGAATATGGGGGCTTTTCTAGAGTAGTTGATAAACCCAGTGTCACTTTATTGGAGAAATCTGAATTTTCCCTCTTCCAGAAGGTATAAGTAACAGTTCAGTTTTTAATCTTTACCTTACTGGCTTGGTTTTAATGCATTCATTTTATTAAAAAGCTTAACAAAATGAAATATAGTAGGAAAAATACAAAAATATCACTTTGGAGTTGGTTTAGGAGACTAATGTAACGACCTTACTTACCTTGGATTTCTTGTGTAATCAACTTTTACCATCTAAGTTAATGAACAGCTAAAATCTAAAATACATAACCTTTCATGCCACTGACCCACAGTAATGCATGTATGTCATTTACTGAAAGCAGCAAATGCAGAGATTGAGAGCAATCGAACACAACATTTATGGATGTTGTGTACAACATTGGAATATTGATTGATAAATAATGATATTTATAGTACCTTTTATAATCTGGGTCATGTGGAGTCTATTGGTGTCAGTGTTCAATTCCTTGTAAAATATTGTTAAAGATTTCTGTAAAGTATTCCTATTTTTTTCTCTATGGGATGGTTTCTGCGACACACAACCACACACAGAAACAGACGAAGGGACAGATTCACAAGACTGCCTTCAGAAAGGTACAGTTTCAGATTCATTCAACAGATGACTTAGAGAATTTAAAGCAGGCTTGCTGTCAGTTAAATGATACCAAGGGAAAGTATTGTTATTTCTTATGTGATGTGGCACCTGCACGTTATTGGTAACTTGGAGTTTATTATTAATGTGTTCAAACTGTCCGCACTGGTGAGAGTGCCAATGTGTGCAGCCATGCTGCCGGCATGTAAATCACTGTGCTATTTCCTCACAAAGTTAGAAATAGATCTACCTGTGACTCGGCTATATATATACTACTCCTGGTCAAGTACCAAAGGTTCTCTACTCTACTACTACATAGATATTTGCTCTTCCATGCTCATTGCTGATCTATTCATGACAGCTAGGGAATGGAAATAGCCTTCATGTCTATCATTTCATGGATGAATAATGAAAAGGTGGCATATATGAACAATGGAATTGTATTCAGCTGTAAGCTAGAGTAGTGAAATTTCAAGTAAATGGGATGGAGCTGAAAATAGTCATTCTAAGTGAGATAATTCAGACGCAGAAAGACAAATGCTGCATGTTCTCTTTCATTCTAGCTTTTAATCTTCACATAAGTCCATTTAAATTGGGGTGCTTTTGGATGTCATAAAACTAGAAAGAGCTAAGGAATGGATATGTCAAGGGAGCAAGGATAGTAGAATACAGGTAGTATGGAGTGGAACACAGGAATAATCAGGGGGAAGAATTAAGTGAAGCATCAGCATCACTCAGGTTCACATGAGGGTCACCAAGTTTTACCTTTCCTCTTGGGAAACAAATAACAAAGCACTTGAGTCGGTTATTAAAAGCAAAAGCAAATGAATAAAATCAGAAGCTCAATGGAGAAAATCTATGCCTACATCATGGCCTGAAATTCCCATAGAGTACCAGAGGACACTCATTGCCAATGCCAGGCAAGGTATCTTATGCCCTTAGCATGATGGCACAGAGGCAGTAGACACTGAGTGTGGCCTCATCTCTGTGGCTCCACTCTGCCTGTGATCGTGGTCAGGCAGGCTTATTTTAGCACTACAAAGGCCATATGGGCTTATTGCAAACCCATCAAGATTGTTATTAGCACCTTAGTTTGGATACAAATACATTAAATTGTTTAAAGTTCAGTTATTTTTTTGTTTGTTTGTATTCATACAGTCAAAGCCTAGAACCTAGTTGGCAGCAAAGGCTTTTATCAAATATTATTTATAAAGCAGCATAGTCCATATGTCTCCATCTCTTCAGGAACCTTGTATAAAGGGTGTTGTGGGATGTTCTGTGTTGCTGATTACTCAATCAATAAAACACTGATTGGCCATTGGCTAGGCAAGAAGTATAGGCGGGACAAGGAGGAGAATAAAGCTGGGAAGTGGAAGGCTGAGTCAGAGAGACACTGCCAGCCGCCACGATGAGAAACAGCTTGTGAAGATGCCGGTAAGCCACGAGTCACGTGGCAAGGTATAGATTTATAGAAGTGGATTAATTTAAGCTATAAGAACAGTTAGCAAGAAGCCTGCCACGGCCATACAGTTTGAAAGCAACATAAGTCTCTGTGTTTACTTGGTTGGGTCTGAATGGCTGTGGGACTGGCAGGTGAGAAAGAGACTTGTCCTGACTGTGGGCCAGGCAGAAAAACTTAAGCTACAAATGGCGTCCAACGTGGTGGCAAGAGTTTCCACCTAAAAACTGAGAAAAGATTCTAAAACGGAGCTAAAACAGTTCCTAATTGTCTCTCTCAAATGAGCGGCAGCTGCTGGTTTGAGCTACTTGTGGGTTCCTAGCATATGCCCTGTGGCAGGAATGAGGCTTCTCTGCAAGTGGCACATTAACCTGCGTAGTGGATTTAGCCTTTGCTAGTACAAAGCAGAAGAGGTTTCTGGGCTGCACGCTGCTTGGACAAAAGCATAGACCCATCATAGCTCCCAGAGCTGGCGGTAAACGTACTGTACCGTACCACCATGTTGGGAAGCTGAGGTGGGCGGAGCCAGCAGCCACAGCTGCTGCAGTTTAAGGCAATAGATTCACGGTAAGACAGATTCAGATTGCCGTTTCAGTCTTACAAATGCTGCAGTTTAAAGCAATAGATTTACAATAAGACAGATTCAGATGTAATAGTTTACAATGTGTGTAAAAATGTACGTAGGCTTGAAAGAGAGAGAAAAAGGAATATATACAGTTATATAAAGAAATAGAGTTTTTAAAAATAAAGTCTTTAAAGAGACAGTAAAGGTAGTATATAAAATAAGCCACGTAAAGATGGATATTACACAGAGAATCTGGATTGTGTTGTCTTTGGGATTTTTAACTGCAGAAAAACATTTGATTGTAAAAGCTGTTGAATTATGCCAAAATATATATTTTAAAGGTACCTTGACTTCAAAATTTGGATATAAGGATATGTTGCTTTGGAAAGGAGACTCTGCTTTTGTTCCCACAGAAAGCCAAAGGCTATGGATTTGTTCAAGATTAAGATACATCAGGTTTGACCAGCCAAGACCCCCTGAAAGGTCTCCGATGACACCATGGCCCAGATGATCCAACATCCAGAATGGTTTGAAGGCATCTGGCTCAGACGATACAGCCTCATGGACTATTCCATAATTCTAAAATTTTCTTTGTTTCCCCATAAGATACAGCGCCCCCCTCCAGCAGGAAGTAGTAAGAGAAGCTACGCCCAAATTCCCAAATTATATGTAATTTTACTTTGTTAAGGTTAAAACCTTCCTTTTTGAAAAAAAAAAAAAAAGGGGAAGTGCTGTGGGATGTTCTGTGTTGCTGATTACTCAATCAATAAAACACTGATTGGCCATTGGCTAGGCAAGAAGTATAGGCGGGACAAGGAGGAGAATAAAGCTGGGAAGTGGAAGGCTGAGTCAGAGAGACACTGTCAGCCGCCACGATGAGAAACAGCTTGTGAAGATGCCGGTAAGCCACGAGTCACGTGGCAAGGTATAGATTTATAGAAGTAGATTAATTTAAGCTATAAGAACAGTTAGCAAGAAGCCTGCCACGGCCATACAGTTTGAAAGCAACATAAGTCTCTGGTGTTTACTTGGCTGGGTCTGAATGGCTGTGGGACTGGCAGGTGAGAAAGAGACTTGTCCTGACTGTGGGCCAGGCAGAAAAACTTAAGCTACAAAAGGGAGCATGTGACATTGAGTATTAAGTGTATGCAACCCTTTCTGTTCTGAAATACATATTCTTCCTGTCCTGTGAAACATACAATCATTAAATATTTTACCACCTCTCACATGATAGCCACATTATTATGAAATACCATCTCTCTAATTATCACTTATTTCATGTTCATGGTAGCAAGAATATTCAGAAAGATTCCGAGGACATCAATTTCTCCAGTAGGCCTTGTCAATTTGTTTTTATTTTTAAAATTTTCTTTTAACTGAAACATTAAAGACAAAAAATGTATGTGTTAATGGAGTACAAAATGTGATATTTAGTTAAATAATACATTTTATAATCACACTGAACACAACAATCCCTTCAATCATCTAACACTCATAAACATTCAAAATCTTTTGCCCTAAGTTTTTATTTATTTATTTATTTATTTATTTATTTATTTATTTATTTTTTTTGTTTTTCGAGACAGAGTTTCTCTGTGTAGCTTTGTGCCTCTCCTGGAACTCACTTGGTAGCCCAGGCTGGCCTTGAACTCACAGAGATCCACCTGGCTCTGCCTCCCGAGTGCTGGGATTAAAGGCGTGCGCCACCACCGCCCAGCACCCTAAGTTTTTAAAGTACACTGTATACATTTGCTACTCATTGTCACTCTCTTGTATTATTGCCTGCAGTTTTTACCCCTATCTAATTTATGTTAATACCCACTTATCAACCTTCCCTATTTCTCCCCACCTGCCGGTCTCTAAAGTCTCTGGTAACTGCAATTCTATTATCAATTTCTGTAACATCAAATTTTATTTCCAAATATGAATAGGGTCATGCAACACTTGTCCTTCTGTGTCTGGCTTATTTTACTGAATATAATGATTTCCAGAGCTAGCCATCTGCAACAATACTATCTTAGCCACAAAACTCTGTCACTACATAGAATGTCATAACATTATCAACAGATTCATTCACTGGGCACAGTAGAATGAACTTGTTCCTTTTGTATTCTCTCTTTTGTGGATTGAAAGTATTAATTTATAGTTGATATACAATATATTTTCACAGGTTTAACAACACCTAGTGATATACTAGAAGAGATAAACAGATATGATTATTACCTTTAAATTACATCGAACAGTTTTAGAAATTCCTAAAATTTCTTTCTATATTCAGTATTTTTCTATTAGATTAACTTCAGCATAATTCAATACTATAAAATAACAAGTGATATTATTTTATTTAGAAACAACTTTTCTGGTTCCTAAAATGGTGTTTTATATTAGCTGCTTTAAAATAAAAGTACTGTGTTGAAATAATATTATCAGGTTAAAAATTTAAAAAAAGAATGTATGATTATAGAAGTTCTTTTCTATTGCTGCATCCAGAGTGACCCTGCATCCAGCAAATGTAAACTGCATTTTATTTATTCCACACAAAGCTAAAGCAATATAGGCACCTGGTTTTTACCCCGTCTTTACTATTCTCACTTGTTTTTACACACACACACACACACACACACACACACACACACACAGTATAACAATTTGCCTCATTTATGTTGATTGCTTTTATTTGATTTTAATACAAGGCTACAACTTTTTAAATGTAGTCTAGATGCTGCTGTCTTTTTCTGTTCTTTTCATTTGTTGCTGTTATTATTGATACATTAAGTGTGTTGTTGACAGACCTAGTGACGAAGTCCATAGGGATCCCCTACTGAGTTTCTATCAGGAGAATCACTGAGCAAAGAACATAATTTTATATGTTGGGTACTATTTCCATATTCCCCTCTATCCATACCTATGACTGTGTACTATAAGCCAAATCATGAAAATGCCTGTTTGCCATAACTTCCAACTACAATTACTAGTAAACGCTACAAAGAGACATACACTTTCCGCTTTGATGGCTACAGAAGGGAAGCATCACATTCATCCCTGCTGCTCATTTGGTTTAGTTGTGCTGTGAGTTCTCAGAAAATTACTTTTTTTGTAACTCTCTTCTCAATGAAGCAGCCTCTTGCCCATGTTACTGATTCCACATGATCTTTGTAAAATTATACTATTTTTTTGTTGCAAATTTTCTCTTGAGCTTGCTTATTTTTATTGATGTTTTTCAAATAGTTTTTTTTTTGGCATTGAATTTAGGCTGTCAAATTTCTTTCATTTTTGCCTTCTGGAGTACAGAATAAGTTTAGATAAATGAAAACATAGTCCCCCTTAAAGGTTATATTTTTAAGTTTATTATGTTTTGGTACTTTATTGTGATTTTTAACTTGCACTCTGTCTTTAAATTTTTGGCCAGTGCTTGTTGTTGGTCAGTTGGTAATGCTGCTGCTCAGAGATAGCCAAGCTGGAATGCTGGATCCAGCCTGGGCCAACCATCTGTAGGGATTACTCTAATATGTCCATCAAGAACCTTTTCCTCCTTTCCTTTACTCCCTTGCCCATTTCCTCTGGAGCATATCCATTTTAGTGGACATATCCTAACTATGAGAGTAGAAGGTAAGATTTATTGCCTTATATTCCTTATTGATTAAGAAATTGCTGGCGCTATAACAAATTCTACCAGCTGTCAGATGGGTAGCTGTTTTAAACTCCTAATAATATTTTTTTTTTGTATAATTCTTTTTTTTTTTTTTTGTTTTTTTTTTTTTCAAGACAGGGTTTCTCTGTGTAGTTTTGCGCCTTTCCTGGAACTCGCTTTGGAGACCAGGCTGGCCTCGAACTCACAGAGATCCGCCTGGCTCTGCCTCCCGAGTGCTGGGATTAAAGGCGTGCGCCACCACCGCCCGGCTTTTTTGTATAATTCTTATGAAAAGTCTTGGTTTCCCAAGCAGTAGCAGCAGGTTTATAATATGACTAGACAATTGCTTGTCAAAAGTGTGACATACTTGTGACAATGAATGGTAGTGCTAAAGTAATTCAAAGGCATTTGCTTGCACTGGGGCAAACTGAATATATGATCAGCCTGACATATGTAGTTCTAACCATTGTTATTTATTTTTTTTTGTCAAAAGCGAGTTTTTAATTATGAAAAAGCAATGTGATCTAGAAACTGACACACTGGTATCTTTCTAACAAAATGACATAGTAGATTTCCTAAATAATTTACAAAGAGCAGAAACTGGTCTTGAACAGTGTTCCCCTCCCTGCACACCCCAGTTCCCCACACTGAGCTGATAAGTAGGCCCCAAGAGCTCAGGTTTGCAGTCTACAAATATCTCCTCTCTTCCTATGGGGCCCTGTGGGATCAGGGGTAAAAGTGTTTCCCCAAGAATCTCTGCACTGGGAATAAAGGGGGTGGTTTCATGGGATGACTCCTGCGGGGCCTTGATCCTAGTTACAAGGTTCAGAACTGTCTAGCATCTTCAGGTACATTCTTAATATGTGTGGGCCTCTGTGAGGCTGGAGAACAGGGTGCTGTATGAGTCCTCCTGGAGAGCATGGGCAGTTCCCATCCTAGAAGAAGGAAATCAGCAAATAACTTGCACTCTAGCCTAGCATGGAAATAAACACCACATATGGGGGATTATTTCTATTTCATTATTGCTTTGTTCACAAAAATATAGCTTCACTTACTTTTTTAACCTCATTTCATTCACTTATTTGAACTTATCTACTCACTTCCAAATATGGACCTTGCTTATCCAGAAATCGAACTGATTGCTTAGAAATGGTTGTTTGAGATCTGGTTCAGATTAGCTTTTCTATCCTGAAGTACGAATGAGCTAATGATGAGCAGATGTTAAACCATTAGACGGGACAATGGGATGAAATAAACTCCGGTCTAGAACTCACTGAATTTGAAATCATCTAAGATCATCTTCAAGATTACTTTCTTTTTATTGATTACTGATTAAATATTGGATCTTAGAGAAATGCATATAAGTTGATAAAAGTTATCTGTGCAATTATCTGCAAATATCTGTGATGCAGAAAAACTGATAAAGATATCAAATTTGAGGCTGAGCATTCACTCTCTCCTTGACTGCTGCCCAGTAAAAGAAACTTCTTTGACCAAGGTTGAGAGCAACTCCATTCTGTGTGTATAAATATAATGCTTAGAGGGCAATTTGACAGCATGACAATTTAGCAAAATAACAGTATCAAATTCTACCCTAGAAAATCCAAAGCCACTGACTTTTATTTACAGTACCAGGTATAAAATTCATTCCTATGGAACTGGCTGCAAATTCAGTCAGGAAGCAATCAACCCACGATGGTCATGACACAAGTCTGTGTTGTCTTTCTTACTGTGTAGTTATGTTGAGTTACCAAGAGCAATGGCAATAGTCTGTATTCTTTTGGATATTGTGAGGTCTCCCTCACTAGTTTCTCACAGGGCATTCCATCTCTTTCACTGCAAATTTCATTTAATTACTCACATCCTCAGAAGTGGCATTGTCTACCCTGTTAGTTAATTAAGAGTAGTATATTTTACATATTCATTGAAAGATCATAGCTTGGATAAAATGATTTTCAAATTGTTTTGTGAGTCTGATTTGGTCAAAATGTAGTGATACACTGCAATGCCCAGTTGTAGGTAACCTTGGCTTCAAGGTTGGTCATGTCTTAGAAGCTTTCCTCAGTGTGTTACAAAGACACCCCATAGCCTTGAGCCTATTGCATAGTAAAGCCTAGTTGCTGTACTGATGTTCTTCCCATTTGGTGTTTGGAATTCAAGTTTGAAGGTTTCTTGTTCAGGAGACAGCCATAAACTCAAGACAAGGAGTCATTCAAGAGCAGGTACTCAGCCTTTTGAGATCCAAGGCTCCATAGGTGACACTGTGCTATTTTAAGTATGAATATACTTTAAAGAATTTTAAGTACTTATCACTAAATGAATATAGAAGTGAGAATGAGTTTGGGTCCACAAATAACCAAGAATGAATAATGGTGTGAAATTAGGTAAATTGTATAAAACAAAATATGTTTTCATAGTTATTTTTGTAGCTATATGGACATGAATAAGAAGTCTGTAATTAGAGTCAACCCACTATTTTATTTGGGTCTAGAATTGGTTATAACTTAGCAAAGTGAAAATCTAGCACTTCAGTAGTTGCAAAGAGGATGAAAACCAAACAGAACAGAGATAGGAGGTATTATCTATCTTTCTAAGTGTGGAGGGTCAATCTCTTGTCTCCTATTATCATGGACATGTGATCAGTTGCAGGAGGTTAAAATGACTTGTCTTCTTTAAATGGATTGCTCATCCTTAATGGTTATTCTCAAATTACTGTTAACTTAAGGTGCTTGAAAATGGTCTTTGTTATTAATTAAAATACTGAAACATTAAAGAGAGAATGTTATGGCTCATTTAACTAAGTTGAATACAACTTAATTTATTGTTTTCCTCAAATTAAAGCTTCAATATTCCTATGTTATATTGTACTTTTTTTTTAACAATTCTGAGTTTTCACATTACTTTTACATAAACAAAAGGAGAAAGTATGGTCTTGTGTAAGAAAAATGAATTAATTAGAATAAAATTAATTCATAGTGCATTCATCATGGTGTCTCTGTCTTAACTGAGGAAGAGATAAGTGACATTAACCAGAAAATTTACCAGGCAATCAATAAAAAGACACTATCGCTACCTTATACTAGATAAAAAGAAATGATACGTATGTAAATGCTACCTACAAATGACATATGTGGATGGACAATCTGCCTAGCTTTATAGTAAAATGTCTATCATGTAAACATTTTTCTAGTCATTATGTGTGTGTTGAAATGTTATCTATTTATTTTTACAAGAATATAACCAAGTCACCTATAGATATGTATACCCAGATATTTCAGTTTGTCAGTCACAAATGTTTATATAAATGATGTGGAAAACAAATATAATCAATACCTTCCTGTACAAATTTTATGATCATACTTTAATATTTAATGTAAATATGTTCAAAAATGTGTTACAAAGTACATTTTTTCATTTTAAAAATACTTTTAACTTATTTTAAAAACAATGAATCTTTCTGTCCTTTCTTTGACAAACTGAGTATAAGAGATATAAATTGAAAAAGGAAAATACAGAATACTGCATTTTTATATAAAATATGACATAAATGACAACCAATTAAAAATAAGTCACATATACCAAGAAATAAAGATAAGCTTTACCTGAGTAAGTTTTCCATTGAATAATATAAAATCTTGCCATTGTCCTCACATCCTATTATATCATTACCCTGGATATTTATTATTTATATTTCTCTTGCAACTGGAACTATTGGGCAAGCATTGCTGACACTGCGGTTATCTGTGCATGGCATTCGTTATAGTCTTCAACTTAGTCTCCCTCGCTTCAATAACAGAGTTTGCTGCAGTCAGTGGAAACAGCCTGATCAGATTTCAGAAGTGACAAGTACATTTGAGAAAACTTATATGTAAAAGTTGTTAAGAGTTTTTGAGAAATTAGTCAGGACCAGATAGATATGTTCCAGTTTAAAGTACTTGGACTTACATATCCTTTCTTTTAGGAAAAACAAGCAAACAAAAACCAAAAGAAAAAAGAAAAAGAAAAGGAAAGAAAAAGGAAAAGCCTAAAATGACAACTAAGGATTGTCATGAGGGATGCATAAGACTATTTCTTCTCAGTCTAGAGAAGAGAAGAAGTGATCACAAAGGAATGAAGGGAGGCGATTAAAAAAGATGAAGAAGACAGTGATTAAAAAGGAATATGGGAGGGGAAGTAAAGCAAAACTAACTAAACTGAATTTATTATTGGTAGCTTGATATAAAAGCACAGGTTAGCCAGGCGGTGGTGGTGGTGCACACCTTTAATCCCAGCACTCGAGAGGCGGAGCCAGGCGGATCTCTGTGAGTTCAAGGCCAGCCTGGGCTACCAAGTGAGTTCCAGGACAGGCGCAAAGCTACACAGAGAAACCTTGTCTCAAAAAACCAAAAAAAAAAAGCACAGGTTGATTTAATGAATAAACCCATGTTAATCTCTGTGAGAACAACTTTCTCCATAAAGGGTGTGCAGCTAGTGTAGTCTAAACGTCTTCTCATCTGAATGCTAGGGTACCAGACCTCAAAACTGTTGCATCATGACTGAAAACACTAGCATCAAAGAGGACAGCAAACCAATGGTAGGTCTTTATCTTCATGTTTGTTTAGCTTTCAGACTGTCTCTGTTGAACTCTTAATCTCTGTGTGTCAACAATCTAGACAAATGAGATCCATGCCTATGTTTAAGCATGATGAGAGTAATATAAGTCAATGAAGCACGGATCTTATGCTTGTAATTTTATCCTTTTTTAAATCTAATTTTTTGTAGTATCTCATTTGTTAGTGCTATATTTATAACATTTCTACCCCTACCACTTCCCTCCAAATTTCTGTATTGTCTCTCTAACTCTGTCTCAAATACATAACCTCTTATTCTTCAATTATTGTCATTATATGTGGACACTGAGTCAGTTTAGTCTTGCTTCCATGACCACTTGGGATCTGATAAGTTATGAAAGTTCATGTCTCTGGAGAAGACTAATTCTCCTCCCTCAGCAGTCATCAATTGCCGATAGCTTTTCATCTGTGGTTGGGACCTTGTGCTATTTCCCTAATCTGTGTTGGTTTCGCTGTTTTACAGGTCTTAATCTGGTGATCAATTTTTTGAGATTTCATAGATGCAGTTTCCCATCCAGCCATGCGTAGAGTACTCTATCTCAAACAGGCACCCAGGTTCTCTGGCCTTTACAATCTTATTGGCCCCTGTTCCTTGATGTCCCCTGAGCCTTAGGAGTAGAGGATGCATTATAGATATTCCATTCACAGTAATATAACCTTATTTCTAGAACAAACTATTCTTTATTGTTTTTCAAAATGAATAATTGTTAAAGATTTATTTTACTTTTCTTTTTTATCTGTGAGATACTTTAATAAAATTTGTAGATGTAAAATTTCAATCATTCTGGAAATTTAACTGTATAATATAATAGTTTTTTGAATGATTTATTAAGATACTATTACATGAAAATACCTTGTTCAAAGAGAATTCAAATAATAATTAATCAACCAGAATTTTTTTTCTTATAAACTTAAGGAATTGTCTCTATTCCATTTCCCAAATCATGAGGAAATGATGTCTTTCCAATGGCTTAAACTTTTTCTTTAGAAAGTTCAGGTAATATATGACGATTCTGGATAGTAATAATTTCCATTCGACAGTCTCTGCATTCACTTCTACCAATGTTTTTGGTCCCAAATGTATTTTTCTTTTGCTCTATTCAGGTCAGTGTAAGTAATTTATGGTGAAGTATTCAAACCTTTCACAATCTACCTAGATTCTATCAAATGTTTCAAATGTTTGACCTATACTAGATTTTTCTCTATTTTCTTCCTTTTTGAGAAACAGAGTTATTGTTACACTTAAAACCCTATAAAGCTTCATTTTCTGTAGCAGAAAGACATTGTCTTTATATTCCTGATCACATTTTTCAATGTTTCTAACTCAGTTCATAAGTTGACCTGGCTGCATGGTCCTCTTAAATTAATAGTTTCTTTGAAAGAAAAATGCCAAGCACATAGATACTATTTTTATAGCTTAGTTTTTTCCTCTCCAAGATTGCTCCCAAACCACAAATTATTACTAAATCAATTTAAATATTTTATTGAATGATTGAGAAATTTCTCTTCTCTTCAGGATGTTGAGATAATCGGTTTGCATCACAGTACCATTATCTTCCCCCATTCTCATCTGGTAGATTTGGTTTAACTGACCAAAGAAAGGAAAGGCTCTCTTCAGAAAATACCCCTTAACCTAATTCAATGTTCTCTCCTTTCTAAAGCATTATTCCCAACTTTTCTAGTGTGTTGTTCTCACCCACCTAGACTTAGAAAGTTGAAAGTGTTCAGTTCAGAGAAGCAGCCTTTATTTTTGGTAAGCCTCTGTTTCTATTTGCTTTCAATTTATTTACTAATGTATAATTTGTAGTTTGATGGCATCAGAGTCCTAAGACCACTTCCAATTTGATTGTTTCTCATTCTGATTCTGACATGATACTCTCTTTCTCCTTTCTCTCTGTCTCCCTTCCTCTCTCTCTCTCCCTCCCTCCACCCCTCTCTCCCTTCCTCTCCCTTTCTTCTCTGTCTCTCTGTCTCTGTCTCTGTCTCTGTCTCTGTCTCTCTTTCTCTCTCTCTCTCTCTCTCTCTCTCTCTCTCTCTCTCTCTCTCTCTCTCTCTCTCTCTCTCTCACACACACACACACACACATCCTTCAAACACTTCTAGTGCTAAGGGTACATCTTTGTATTTTTGCTTTTCTTGAGGCAAGATCAATTTCTGTAGTTCTGACTGTCTCCAGGGTCACAATTCTTCAGCCTCATATGAGACTGGAAATGCAACTGTGATTAACCAAAAATAGATCCATGTAGCTTTAACTCCAGCTCTTCAACTTAAGAATCCAGACTTTATATATGACCAACTAGTCTATTATTTACACTCAAGGAGCCACCATGTGCTTCTGCAATTTCCTATTCTCATTTCAGCATGCAGATCTTAATTATTTGTAGAATTTATTATTGGCTTTTGAAAGTCAGGCCTTAAGCAGCTTTATTTTGTTTCCTTTATGCTGAGAGGAGTTTCACTAACCTTTGGCAGTGATAGCTGTGAAGTGGTTAGTGGAGTATTAGCCAGCTCTTCATTCCAACTCATTGTATCTATTTTAACCCAGCTTAGCATGGTTGCTTTTCTTCCCCCAAAGTCCCCACTATCGGGGATGGGAGTGTTTGAACTGAAGAGCTAGTCTGTCTTGCTCTGTAGTCCCCTCATCCTGCCAGTTTGCATCTGAATTTTTTTTCACTCGCCTCAGCAGAATGCCGAATGCCGAATGCCGAATGCAGTTTATTGAAAGAGGGAGGAAACCTTAAATACAGGCTTACAGCACAATTGGAGAACCCCAGAGGGCAGAAGTTTGCTACTGATGTTTACAATCTTTTTTTTCCACTGAGTCACATTATATTTATTAATACAGACTATGTGTAACAAAGTCATAGTATCTCCTATTCTCTTGCTCCCTATCCATCCATAAAAAAGTATGTTCAATTGTTATGCAGCTGTATCAACAAATGTAATCCAGAACAATAGCTAAAAATAATCTAACAAAGAAAGCATTATTTAATGTGCAGTTAATCCTCATTTAATTACCACTGATTAATCTTTTTCATATAGAACAATCTGTCAATTATATATTGCATACTACTAAAATACATGCCTAATGACAATTCTTAGTAGATTATAGTCTGTTATTAGAATAACATTAGATCATATTCCCCAGAACTTCTCTTGACTGCTCCCAGACATACCACCTGTGTTGACATCATACTGGTCTTGTACAGGCAGCTACTAGGACTGTAAGTTCACAAATGAAAGAATTCATTGTATCTAGAAGACATTGCTTCACCTAGGTCCTCCAATATCTCTAGCCTTTTCAATTTTTTTTTGAGTTCATTTTTTTTATTCTGCAATACAATTCAGTTCTACGTATCAGCCACAGATTCCCTTGTTCTCCCCCCTCCCGCCCCCCTCACGTTTTTCGTACCTCCTCCAGGGCAAAGCCTCCCCCGAGAACAGCTATGTTCATATCAGCATTGTTTGTAATAGCCAGAACATGGAAACAACCTAGATGCCCTTCAACTGAAGAATGGATAAACAAAATGTGGTACATATACACAATGGAATACTACTCAGCAGAGAAAAACAATGACATCATAAGGTTTGCAGACAAATGGATGGATCTAGAAAAAAAATCATCCTGAGTGAGGAACCCAGACTCAGAAAGACAAACATGGTATGTACTCACTCATAGGAGGATACTAGATGTGGAACAAGGATGACTGGACTGCTACTCACATCACCAGGGAGGCTACCTGGAAAACAGGACCCCAAGAAAGACATGAACAGCCTGGACATGAGTGGGGGTAATGAAGGGCAAGGGTCGAGGGAAAGAGTGCATCTGAATTTTTGTGTAGACTCACCTTCCTCCCCTTTCAAGGCCCTGATGACAGTGTAATGCCCTTACTGATAGTCATTGTTTTTCTCAATGTCCTTACTGGTAGGTGGCAGCAGAAGCCCTAGTCTGGCAGACACCATCCTGGTGGAGGAAATAATGCTACAGCATAGTTTGTCTAGGTGTGCTGGTTTGGATGAGAAGGGTCCCTATGGTCATGTATTTCAATGCTTGGTCCCCAGTTGGTGTAACTGTTTGGGAAGGTTAGGAGCATGGCCTTGTTGGAGGAGGTATGTTACTGGAGCCAGCTTTGTGTATTCCAAAAACCCATGCTATTCCCAGTTATCTCTGTCTCTGCCTGGTGGCGGTTATCTCAAAATGCAAGCTTTCAGCTACCTCTCAAATGTCATCCCTGCCTGCTGTCATTCTTTTTATCATGATGCTCATGGACTCACCCTCTGAAATTATAATTCCAGTAAACTATTTCTTCTATAGGTTGCCTTGGTCATGCTGTCTTAAAGCAGTAATATAGAAAGAACTAAGTATTATGAGACCATTCTCTTCTCATTCTTTCTAACCCAAGTAGGCCTGACAATCAATCTCTCTTCTTGCTTCTGTGTGAAGAGGCAAGTTCATGCTTCTCTGCTTGCTCATCTCTCTCAACACTGCAGGGGACAGGAGTGTAGAAATGCAGACATGTGGCTAATGGAAGTATGTCTCTGTTCATGTGGGCTAGGAATGGGCACGATGCCATGGTTTTCCTCTGCTATGCCATTCTTCCTCAGTTACAAGGACTATGCTTTCTTGGGGGCTTTAAGTTGTCCTTTTCTTTGTTAGTTGCTGCTCTAAATTTGAGGCTTGACAGCACTCTGTCTTGGTCATATGGGAAGCAATTTACTGTTTTGTCTTACTATAAGTCCCGAGGTCTCCGTGTAGCTGGACTGGCTTATTTACACCATTCAGAATGTTTCTGTTCTTCTTTGTGCATTGTTGTACATTTTTATATCACAAAAGGGAATAATTAGGAAGAATTGAGCTATTTATTCCCTTTTAGTTGAAAATGGTGTCCATAGCAATTTACCGTTCAGACATGGTGTTTTTAAGAAAGCAGTAAGTGGGAAATAAATATCTGCATGTTCTGCACATGTAATATTTCATGAGAAAGAATTTTTTCCCATCTGATCTTTGTGATAAAGTATTTCTTTTGAAACTTGTTACCTGGTTTTAAACACTTTTTAACTGAATTCAGCACCTATTTTGGTAGCTCCAAATAATGCAATACGGTTCTCCCTCCCTCACGGATCATTTTAATATGTGTTGAACATTTGGTATGATTTAGGTTATTGTTTTCCTTAGTGAAGTTTTCTTTCATGGACATTAACACCTCTTCATTTTACTAAATATGTATTGCATAAATATTTAAATGGGTGAAAATATCTTAAGTAATTTTGACTCAACATGTACACAACAATGTCCTGTGTATAGCATTGATAAACGTATGAAATGCAAATGGTAAATGGGAGTCTATTTTTTTCTATTGTAGATCTTCAAGTTGCATCCAATGAAGTATGGTGTTGGGGAGAGGTAGGCAAGTATAACCATGGTGTTGAGGAACATTGACCAAGGATAAGTATAACACCACGGTCAAAATCTTTGTCTCCAGTAGAGAACTTATTCTTGTTTCCTGCTCTTCTAGTGAATGTCCTCTCTACTAGATGCCAGGTTTCTCCTCAGTAATATGAAGAGAAGAGAGTTTTTTTAAGCAATTTATACTCATTAAAAGTATCAGTCAACTGTTATTTTTACTGTGTTTTCATTTCTTTTCTTCCTTTTTTTTTTTTTTTTTTTTTTGAGACAGGGTTTCTTTGTGTAGTTTTGGTGCCTGTCCTGGATCTCACTCTGTAGAGCAGGCTGGCCTTGAACTCACAGAGATCCACCTGGCTCTGCCTCCTGATTGATGGGATTAAAGGTGTGTGCCACCACCACCCGGCTTGTGTCTTCATTTCTATAACTCTGTAGGTTAATGAAAAGACCACAGCACTTAGTATTTTAAAAGAAATAAGTTTTAATATTTGCAAACTAACATCTCCCAAAATGTCTTGTAAAAGTTTTGAATGTTAAAATAATTGATGCAAATATCTTAGAATATAGCCCATATATTGAGTGAAAATATAGTTCTCTTTAAATATTTGCTTTTAAATAATATGTAGGCATCATTGTTCTATGCAGTAGAAGACAATATATTAGGCACTGATAGATTTAGGAGGATAGTGAGACACAAAATTTTGTTTTTAACTTCAGAGAATTAAAACAACTTTTAATTATATTCTATATTCCCGATAATTATGAATTCATAATAAAATATGCTTTGTAAGGAAATACCAAAAATATACAGTGACAGAATAGTGAAGTACATAAAGAAATGTTGTTCAAAGCTTTTAGATGGTGTCTGTGCTGCAGGACTCAATTAGGCATGAGCAAAGAGGGACAGTCATAAAGAACTAAGATTCACAGGCAGAAAAAGAAAGCATTTCACGAAGACGGGAAAAAAATTGGCCAAAGCACATGTGGTCGAGACAAAGTGTTCCAGGGCAGTTGATGAAATTGGGCTTGAAACATATTTTGGACTGGGTCATTCTGGCCTTATTCACAGTTCTGAGAAAAGTAACTGCTAATTGCTTCAGAGCAAGAGGGAATTAAGTTCTATAAAGCATGATTAAAGAGTACCGGCTTGTAACAATATGATGTCAGGACTGTGGGTACCATGAACCTACAACCTTAATGAATAGCATGGTGTGTTTTCAAAAATAATAGTTATTCCAATACTTTTGAATCTTATAAAATCCTAAGGTGATCAGGGAAAAGAGAATGACATACTCTGAATAAAATAAATTTCAGAGGCAAAAATAATATGAAATCTTTAAATCAATTAAGCTCCTTTACTTTACCAAAGCAGACATTAAGCTAAAAATCATACCATTAAATAGGAGAAATCTCCTGGCTCTTATTCTCACTCAGGTGACCATGAATGAAAACCTATTCCCAGAAATTTACAAGTTCAACTGTGAAACAACACAGATTAATATAAAAAAGTAGGAATGAAGTGGAAACTCTCAAGGCATGAGCACATAATCTCATCCTTTGAACAAGCAAAAAGCCAACTTACTACTCAGAATATAGCTTCTAAACATATTCTTCATTTTATAAAATATAATTACACATAAAATTGTAAATTAAGAGAATGTATTTAAAATGAAGAAACCCAAAATAAAAATGTTAGAATTTGTAAGTCTTGGAATAATTTTAGCTTAATGGAAAAGTTTTAATCTTAGTACATAAAGTTCCCCCATGTCTTTAACATAGCTTCCATTAAGACTAGAGAAATTAACCAAATCTGTAGTGGATCTAAACTGTTCAGGAGTGCCTTGTCCTAGTTATTAGGATACTATACTTAGAAAAATTATGGTACTTGATTTTTTTTAACTACTGAACTGTAGCTGGTTTTAAGACTTGGTAGCTCACCTAGGAGATAAATGTATGTGTGCCTAAGCATGTATATACACACACCATATTCATTTAGCTCATATATTAAGAATGTCTATATACATTAGCTGAGAGAACAGCTCATTCTGATGTCTGGGGAAGAGTCTTCAGGTGTATAATCCCCACCCTACTGTCTTTTTCAATCCTTCATCGTTCAGGACCTTTATGGGCTTAGCAATTTCCATTGAACCGAATGATTCCAAGAAATACAATATTTCACATCACTGCATAATGTGCATACAACTGTCTTTTGTTTATATTTCTTGTTCTAATTTTCTTCTTTGTTGTCTGAAAAACAAAATCATGGATAGAATTTGTAAAAAAAAAAGTTGAGGTGAATGAAATGTAGTATAAAAAAATGATAGAATATTAAAATACCAAGAGATACAAGGAAGAAAGCTCAGGCGATATTGGGTGCTAATGGCTTTTCAAGGCTATTTGGCTCTCACCGTGAAAGATGCTGGGACCTTTGGAGGCACTTCAGCAGATGGGCAACATGATCTCAGCTATTTCTTTTAAATGAACAGTACCAGCTGCCATGTTCTGAAGAGACTGTAGGGGCACATTTAGGATGCTATTACAGCAATCCAGGTAAGAAATGGCAGTGTCTTGCTGGACCAGAAAGGTTAACAAGATGAACCAATGGCTCAGGCACATCTATGTGGCTGACAGAGGACTGAAAGTGTTGTAGTTGTCGGTCCAGAGTAAGCTGTTAAATAGCAAGAAGTGAGGGAGAACGACGAAAGAGAAAGATGGGATGGCTATAAGGACAAGAAGCACCGCGAAAAACGCCATCTACATATAGAAAAGTTGTGTAAATTGAAGAATTGGAAGGGAAAAAAATAGAACTAATTTTGCCATAAGAAAATTCCAATTAGGAAGCAAAACCTTCAGCATGAGTACCATTTAGAAAGCCAGCACACTTTAATTAAAATTGATGGGTGCTCTTGCGCATTAACACGGCTCCTGTCAGGCCCATCTGTCCGGGTGCTATGGCTGCCATCTAAAGAAAAATTATGCCAGATTCATAGTCCACAGGTGCCAACCCAAAATAATTTTAAGATTACTTTGAGCAGGTAGAAAGAGACCAGAAATAGCACAGTCACTCAGGGACATTTCATTGTGAGTTTGGCAAAATTTTATAATTCTAAGAAAAAATTGAAAACATGTACAGTTTAGACACTGAGCTGATTCGACCTCTTGTGACCTATGAGAACTGCTAAAACATCTTAGATGTTTCCACTAGCTCACTTCATTTTCAGAAATACTAATGTTCACAGCATTGTGTAATGTGGCATATGCCAACATCTACTTAATTTCCCTTTTCTAATTTGTATCTATATAGTTTATATTATTCAAATCTTCTTGCTTTCAATGGGTCCAAATAAAAGAGTCATATTCTTCCTCTTTCCAAAATGAAGTTATGTATTTCTTTCTATTCAGGTCTAATGTTCTGTTTTGTTTAAAGCTAAAAGTTAGGATTACATGATGCCTTTTGCTGATGGGAAATCAAGTTACTTGTTTTAGGTATTAAGAATATACTGAAGTTGTGTTAGCCATATCTATTACCTATAATTTCTCTGTTACATTTGGGAGAAAGGAGTTTCCTTATGAATGCACTGCTACTTCTTGCCTCAGCCACTGCTGTTCTATTTTTCTGGTTCAATTATTGGGTCCCTGTAGTTCCTGGCTAATTCCTGTTAGACAGTTGTTGTAAGTACTCAGAATTCAGACAAACTGACGTTGGGAAGTATGATTTGTCTTTATTAAGCTGTCCTTAAATCCTCCAAACAACTCAACACGCACAGGTGAGAGAGCAAGTGCTGGCAAGCACGCACACACGCACGCACGCACGCATGCACGCACACACGCACACACGCGCACACACACGCATGCACACATACACGCACACACATGCATGCACACATACACGCACGCACGTACGCAGCGCACAGACAGAGACAGAGACACACAGAGAGAGTCACGGAGACACACAGAGAGAGGCAGACACAAAGACAGATACAGAGCGAGACAGACAGAGACACAGAGAGACAGAGAAATGGGGAGACACGGAAAGAGAGAGACAGAGAGCTAATGCTCTTTCCTAAAGTTCAAGAGTTAAATGATGACCGAAAATGGAGGGGCCAATTGAATGCTTAGAATTAATGGAGAAGAATGCCATTGTGCGCTCACGTTGCCATTCTTGTGATGTATTACTTGACCCCCACAAAACACATGCACACTAAAACACAAAAGGATGAGGAATAGTAAGAATACTACTAGTAAGGTTGTGTAATCCATGATGAAGAAATAAATAGTTCCTTCCCTTCATAAGCAGTCTCAGAAACTATTCTGGTTTTCTATTATTATTATTTTTTTCCAAGCCATTACACTCCTGCTTTTAGGGTTTTTTTTTTTTTGAAAGTTATTTGAAATGAGTTATTAAATTACAGAACCAATTTCCACTAGTCACATAAAAGCACAGCACAGAATTAAAATGAAAAAAAATTTATAACTTGCTTCAGAAAAAACTTTGTGTGGTGGTGCCTGTTTCTTAATTGTCTGTAAAATGGGAAAGATCAAATGCACATGTGACATCTAACAACTGGGCTTAGAGGTACCTGGGGAGGAAGGGGTGGCCACTACCTACACATTCTGAGGTAAGTTTCAGATTACTGAACAGAAACTTCCGCTGCTGACCACCCCAAGGAATTTCTACAAGATGCCTGTAAAGAAACAGACTCTTTTTTTTTCTAGGTAGAAACAATAAATTTATTCATTTAAATAGTTCCATTTTTAACCCAATTCCAGCAAACAGTTCCTAGGTCATTACTAAAAGTAAACTCAAAATTGTCCCATTGCAATGAAATCTCTATTGTTCATATCATTTCTTAAGTCCCAAAATTCAAATGATAAATTCTGGTGTTGAATGTGAGTCCAAATGCTTTGCAAGGTAAAATATGTTGTATGTGAGTTTGTAAAAAAGCATAAATGTTAAGTGTGAGTCTATGCTTAATGTATATGATGAAAAAACCTGAGATCTAGAAGTTAGTGTCCTAGTAGACTGCAAAGTAGGCAGTCTGAATGGTTTCAAAAGCTCCAGAAGCCACTAAGAAGCTAAGAATGGCGGACGCCAGAGCCAGCACAAAAAGGCATCCGCAGCTGAGATCCGTGGAAAATCGACGCAACACAGAAAAACCTGAGCTAACATCAAAAATGGTGCGGTTTAGAATACTACTGTACCTTAAAAAGGTCTCTGGCTTGAGAATAAAAGTTCAGAGATGCTTGTTTGAACAAAAATTGTTAACTGCAAAACGTTTTGGTTGCAAAATGTCTCTTCATATTTGGAAGTGAAAGCCTGATACCAGAATTTAGTTCTTGTTTGAACTTTTTGAACTTAAAATGAGATAAAACTACAAAGATTTTGGTTATGGATTTCTTCATATTTGGAAGAAACAGACTCTTACATCTGAGACAATAATAGTTAATATTTGACATTTTATCCCCTAAGTCACTAATTAAAGATGAGATATTTTTTCAGTGAGCACATTTCATGAGATAATTTGCCAATAAATGTGATGGCAAATGTTGGTAGTGAGTTTTTTTATGTAAGAATATTTGATTGTTATACTGAATATTTTCCTTTCAAATTTCTAATTATTTTAAAAAAGAGAGATAGTTAAAAATTCTATAGAGCATTTCAGAAAGCATTAATATTTGTATAAAGCTGTCAACCTGATTATCTGATAAAATTATTTTGTATAAAACTTATGTAAGCCCATTGAGTGGTTTGCAATATTTTCTTTCCCATACGATGTCAATGCATTCACATCTACATGTGTGGTTATAGAAAATGTATGCATTGTTCTGTTGTAGGAATATAGGTATATGTATGTGCTGTTGAGTGTATATTTACATAACAAATACGTATTTCTACAAAAAACCCAGACATGCATACCTAAACACACTTGTTATACTTTATGTAACACTGATTGTATTCTCTGGTAATAACACTCCTTGTCATTTCATACTGGTATACCCAAAGTTTTTTTTAACTGGTACATAGTGTTTCATGGTATTACTATAAAGCCTGTTATTTAGCCTCACCTCTATGAAAAGCAATTTATTTTCAAATTCCTTGCCTTTACTTTATTACTGATGGGCCTCCCTTATTCCCATGGTTTGTCTAAAAATGAATTTTCAGAAATTGCTGAATGTTGTTTTAAGTACAGCTCAAGTTTTTCTGAAATTATTATCTCACCAAATACTAAAATGATAGATCTCTATGATTCCACTGATTTCCAGTGTTATAAAACTCTGATGGTGTATTTCATTTGAATATGTGAAAATCTCTATATGATATGTGGAATATTTCTCACCACTGAAGTTACATTTGATTTGTGTCTCTCTACTATATGTATAATACTTTGAGGAACTCACTGCTCTTCACTATATTTTGTACCAGAATTTTCTTTCTTATTAATGAGAATAAATAATATAGTTTTACATTTATTCATGGTATAAAATGTCTTTTCTAATTTTACTCACTACTGCCTTAAACTAACTTTATTATATATGAAGTTTTAAGTATAGATTATTAAAACCTAAGAAAATAGTCCTTAATGTCTTTTGGAAAGCTGTTTAAGAAAGTTTCTTGTTCTTCAAATATATACATATATATATATATAATTAAAAAATATATATATATTTATTATATACCTATTTTTCAATATTTACATTTTTAAATGAGAAATTCTTCCTTACCTCACTAATTGGAAATAAGTTTGAAAAACAATGTGTGACTGAAACAGAAACCTTATACAGTACAATTTTCTTTAAAAAGCTGTTATTTACACATCTTGTTTGAAGAATCAGTGTATGATATTGTATGAGGAAAGAGTCCAGGTAGACAATCCTTTTGAAACATACTGCTTTATCATTACACTTATTAGATCTTGGAATGCATTTCTTGGCTAGTTGTTGAACTACTTCAAACAAACAAACAAACAGTTTAGAAGGTTCAATTTCATAGCTGTGTGTCTCTGTGTCTCTGGATTGATTAGGAGGAAGAACAAGGTGGTGAGGAATGTGGTGAAGCTTTGTCTTCTAAGAGTACCATGGTGATGGGCCTAGCAGAGCTTTTTTATCTCAGGAGACCATGCTTATGTAAAGGTATTTTTAATTGCATAGGATGTGAGCCCTAATGCTCATGATTTTTGACTATATAACCTTACCCTTAAATTTATCATAGCAACTTGAAACAACTTTAAAAAATAAGATTCAAGCACATAGGTTTTCTTTACATCCTTAGCTACAGCACTGAGTCATTTATAAGAAGAAAGAAAAGCGTGGTTATGTAACGGGAGTCATCACGGGTCATTGTCATGAAACCTTCAGCATATAGATCGCATCTGTACAGGTTTACTCTACTGGCCAATTTCTTAGAGTCCCAATACCAGCACAATCTCTTGTTATTTGGATAATTCCTACTCCTAAACATATTTAATTATCTCTCAGAATTTTGAAAGACTTCAATTCCATGTCATCCTTCATCTCTAAAACCATTTCTATACGATCTTTTACAACATAGCTCTTTAACAGAGTTCTTTATCCTCATTTTCTTTGTTTTTCATTCTGGCTGAAACAGCTCTCTGATGTGTTCATGTGTCATTCTGCAGTAAGCCTGAAAGTCCTTTAAATTCTGCATGTAAGTGGCTGCTCAGGGTTCTTAGCAAGGTCCCTGTGCATCTTAGTTAATGCCTTCTTTATAATGAATGTGCTAGCAAGTAAACCTAATGCTATCATTAGAAGAGTGAAAAACCACAAATACCATGTGCATTTTTCTCCTTCAATTATTTCCCATCATTACAAACCTCAGACAAAAATCAGAAAGAGTCAAACTTCTGCAATGACACCTAAACTGCCGTAAATGCATAAGGAAAACTGCTCATTTTAAAATTTTTATTATTATGAGAATAAATAGAATGTGTATTCTGAGAAATAGAGGGAAGAAAATATGATTAAGAAATATTATTAACATTAAAAAAGCTCACTTTGTACTACAAAAATCAGGAGGGAAATCTCTAGAGAAGATGTTTCTGAGTATAATCATATAAATTACCTCAGACTATCTCTCTGTGTACCTTAGCTCAAAATAACATTAAATCTTTGTGTGTACGAGTTTCTTTCTCTACTTAGTGTTGGGGGCTTAGTGGAGGACTGATGCAATCTCTCAATCTTCATGTGAGAAACTTCTATTTGATGTGAAAGATACAATACAATAAGTAGAGAGTGACTGTGTCATCTAGCTACCCCTTCTTGAGGGGATTGATGCTGTCTCCAGCAATTAGGCCGGGTCTCCCAGGGACGAGAGTTGCTTCTGCACACATAGGTTGTGACAAATGAGTGATCTGTGCCCTACCTTGGTCTTTGCTCCTTTGCTCTTACATATGTCTCTCTGTATGCAGCCAGTTGCCTTTCCACTTTTTCTGCACTGTTGTGCTGCAGCCTGAGGGCCACCACCTGAATGTTGATGCCATGCTGTTTTTACTTTTCAGTTCCCAAATCCTCAGTTACATAAACCTCTTCATAAAGTACCCAGCCTTGAGCATTCTGTTATGGCAACACATAACATAGCACAACAAAAAGACATCTCTATTGTGTCATTACTGTTACTGTCTACTAAACCCAACAATGTCTTTGCTTTCTGTACTATGGACGCTCTTAAACTTACAGACACACAGAGCCATAGTATGGTCTCTGGGGTTCTCACTGTGCTGAAGCTGTGAGGCCATCCTTGATTTGTCAAAAGCTTTCGATATGCTTCTCTACATTGCTTTCGTGAACACTCGACGAGTGGGAAAAACGTAGTACCTCTTATGCCTCATGTCTCCCAGGATTCTGGGTAGAAATGTTTCTTTTATATTTTGCTGGGTGCTTACCATCACTGTAAGGCTCAGCAAAGAGATCAAAGCCTTGCCATTTTCCATCCTCTATTCCTACCCTTTCCTAGGGTTTCTCTTACAATTGTCTTCTGTTAATGCACCCACCCAGATAATTGTTATGATAATTCAGTTTGTGGTGTATTTTTTACTTCATTTGACAGAGCTTCATGTATGTGATTTCCCTTTAGACTTGGAATATAACTTACATTAAAGTTGTGTTGAAAACATGTTCTCTTTGCTTCTGTTATCATGAAAATGAATGCATAATTAAAAGTTAGAAATTAGTGTTAATACATTTTAAGGGTAATCATAATAAAATTATAATAAAATTTTATATTATAAAGTAACATTCAAAATATAACATTTTATTTTTGGTAAATTTATAAATTTGGATATATATATATATATATATATATATACACACACACATATATATTTCAGTTATAATAGTGTCTTTAAAATTTATAATATTATAATGACTTAGTAATATTTACTTAAATATTTTGGTAATTTCCATGTAGTTTTTTGAAAATATTTATTTTAAATTGTCTAGGAAATATAGTAATTCAATATGTGTTATATAACACCACTGGAAGCATATTTTCATAATAATAATTATGAAAATGTATTATCAAGAGATGGAGGAAGCAGATGAAGCAAGTGTGTGTGTGTGTGTGTATGTGTGTGTGTGTGTGTGTGTGTGTGTGTGTACGCATGTGTGTATGTGTGTGTGTGTATATGTGAGTGAAGGTGTTTGTGTTTACGGATGTGTGTTAATGTGAGTGTACATAAAAATGAACTTCCACGTTTATGTGTATGTGTGAATGTGGAAGCCACAGGCAACAGAACATTTTATCTCAGATGCATCTTTATGGACACAGCTTCTGATATAGAAAAATTATAGAAGAAATTAATTACTGATGGGGCTCCAACAAACAAGAATCAATAAACATTTGAGAAAACAACTAAGGGCAAAGTCCTTGACCTAATTAATAAAACCAATATTCAAATAAAAATATTAGTCTATGGAGAAGGTACTCTCAAAGGATTAAATATTATGTATGAGAAAAATAAATAGCTAGAGATGTCTTGAAGTTAACACTTTTCTCATCACTATAAATAATCTCCCCAAGGACTGAATAATTAAAGTGCTATCTTTAATGTCCCAGAAAATGGGTCAGATCAATCACCCTGAAAAAGCATATAAACTTAAAATTCAATAGAGAAAACTTAAGACTTGAGGTATATGTATACATCTCTATATATTATATATATATATAATCAAATTTTGCTTATTACTTAAATAAAGTAATAAGTTTTGAACCTAAAATTAATAAATAGGAAAGTAAATAAATGAATATAAAAACAGAATGGACAAAATGATATTTCTAAAGGGAAGTCCCTCCCAAACACTAAGCAAGGTACAAAACTACTTACATCTAGGCAGATCATAGTAGAATTTTCGACATCAGAATGAAAGAATTAAGACAACTTTCAAAAGAAAAAAGTCGAAAGAGAAATACTCTCACTAAATCATGACTACAGCTGGGTTTTTTGACATGCGGGGCTCACTGTCATCAAATAATATAACAGTGTTGAGAAAGATTTAAGAAAAAGTCAGTTTAAAACTTGATTCCCACACTGCATCGAAATAACTCCATATAATTGGAAAATAAAATTATTTTCAAATGTGTGAATCAGAGGAAATATTACTATCTGAAAGTCTCTTAAAGAAATAACTTAGAAAAGACTTTAAATGAAATCAAAAATGAATGAGAAAAAGAGGAATGGAGAAAATCGAGAAAACAAGTGACGAAGGAACAACACACAATGAAGGAATTTCAACATTTGATATTTCACATTTAAAAACAACATGGGAGATGGTTATATGTTTTTGTATGATATAGAAATATTGCCCAATAACTTGGTTATTATATATTTTCTTTTTAGTTCGTTAATATAAGAAGCTAACCAATGGTTCTGTTGTTGGGGAAATGAACTAACATTATAATTTCCTGGGGCTGGACAAATGGCTCAACAACCATGAGGACCAAAGTTTGGTTCCTAGTACCCATGTCAGGTGGCTGAGAGCTGTCTGTAACACTAGGTCCAAGGGACCAAATGTCTCTGTCCTCTGTGGTCACCTGTACTCATGAACACATAACCCACATGTAGACTCACAGATACACATAATTAAAAATAATAAAAAATAAAAAATTAAAAAATGTATATGTGTAGTCTCCTCTGAACTCTAAAGACCTTAACATACAGCAAAGCAAGAAAAAATTATAAACTAATCAACATTTTGTAGCACAGTGTGATGTGCAGATGGATGGTGACCTCTACCTTCAATACAATTAAGCAAATACTGCCTCTATACTCCTTCATTCAAGCTGAGGATAACTGTGGCCATATGAGATAGTTTGACAGTGTTGTTTGTAATGCATCCAACTTTACTAGGCAATTCAAGTGACTCTCTGAATTAGGTAACTTGATATATTGACAGTAAAATCTGCCTCTCATTAGGTTTAATGAACAAGAATAGTTTGGCATGAAGGTGCTTGTGAAGAACTAAGACTCCTCCACAGAAACTGAGAGATGAGACACTATCTTACTTCATGATTACTTTTTAAAAAGATGGCCCTTAGGTGCTTAGAAAGGCAATGATTGAACTTAATGCTAGAAAAAGTTGTACTGAGTCATTAAATGATTCACTTTCATTTCAAAGACAAAGGAAGAAGTGAAAAATATTTTAAAGTGAATGTTTTAAGAGAAGGGGAAGAAATTAGGAAGAAGACTCCTCATGTAACTTCTATAGGGAGGATTTATGTACCTGTCTTTTAATTTGAGTTTATTCAGACCCAATTTAAATTAGGCTTGAATGTTCTAATGTTCTAATTCCACATATTTCAGTATCTTCACTGTCTACACATTGATTTGTCAATTTTTGTATCCCTTGCATTACACAATAGTGGACTGGGTAATTAGTGGGATAATACGATAATAAGCTAATGATTTCTAGTTGTGATGACCAATAAAAAATAATGATAAGATCTAGAGCTCAGAAGATTGAGGCAGGAGAATCACACGGTTTATGATAGGGAATTTCAGGCTAGACTGAGTTATATAATACCTATCCTAAAGCAAAAAAAAAATGCATGGAGTTTGAATTGGGAGATGAAATTAAAGGAAAAGTATACTGTGATAGGGACAGTGAGCTCAGACAAACCAGAGAGCTAAGTCCTTGGGAGGGCAAGAAGAAGAGAAGGTATTATCACAGTAACAACACAGTCAATGTAGCTGATGAATGAATAAATGAGCCATTGAATGCTCTCCAGCAATCTATCTGAATGTCTATTTAATTACCATTTTACCTCTCCAGGTTGGACCACTTTCTAGTTTTCAAAATTTATCTTGTTCTGTCTTTTAGAAAGAATTTCCCCTAAAAGATAATTAGGGCTCCAAAGTTAATTTTCAGCCACTGTCATATATCATATATATGACTTTCAAATTGGAAATATTGATCTAGGGATGAAAGAAATGAGTAAAAATGGGGGATGCTCAGTGTATTAGTAGGTGATGACAAGCCATGTAGAGAGACTCTCTGTTGTGTTTCACGCAATGTTGGTTGAAATGTTTATTAAGGTTCTCTTTAACAGATGATTTTTGAACAATCCACAGTGAAGTGAGGGAAGATTTCCATTGTTTGCAAAATTTCTTCAACAATTTCTTCTGTAAAACACACAGCAATATTGCAGCTTTCATTTGTCTATGTAAGAATGGGGTCCCTTGTGCTCAGTTAATTCTTTCTCACAAATTACTCATATATTTTGCAGTCTTTTCTGATTTTTGTTTTACTTTAAGCCATCAAAATCTTTTCCATTTTCATTTGTAGATCTTTTAAGAAGATGTTTTCTTCTTTAAACTCTGCTAAAGTCATATAGAATGAATATGTACATGTCATGTTAAAGTTGTATAATGATTTACTGCTAGAGAGCAGACTCTTCTGGTACTTATGTGTCTAGTTGATAACTGGTTATGGTAAGTAAATTAGATAAGGGCTTCCACAGACTTTAGAGTCAAGGATTGAAAAAACAGGGTTATGGAATCTCCCTTGCTGGCTAAGGAAAGCTGCTGAAGTCAGGTTTGTCTCAGGGTTGTTTCTACACAAAGGCCTAGAGAGGTAATAGTGTGGAGCTGTGAAGGAAAAGGCTAGATTGCCTTGGAGAAACCCCAAATCTTGGAGATTCCAGAGCTATGAGATACTTGCTGAAGAAAGCTGTTAACAGAGAGTAGAATGAAATGTATTGCAGTCAACCAAGCTGAAAGGAATCAGGGATCTGAAGAGCATTTTGACACTAGGCATAGAGATGCAATTTGGAATTTGCTCAGCTAGTTTTCTGTCTTTCTTTGGTCCAGTATTTCCTCATTATGCACCCTTTCCTCCCTATTAGAATGTTGCACTCTATTCCATTGTATATTGAAAGTATATGATCTGTTTTTTAATTTTGACTTTACAGGGCAATACAGTTGAGAGATTGCCATGAATCTCTGAAGAGACTCTGTCATTCTAAACAGGGTTGAGAATGACAGACTATGGGTACATTTGAAGATGGACTGAATGCATTTCTGTATTATATGGCTACAAGCCTAAGGGGGCCTGGATGTGGAATGTGGTGCTTTGATTGAAAATGACCTCCACAGGCTCATAGGGTGTAGTGCTATTAGGAGGTATGTTAGTGAGGGTGGGCTTTGAATTTCAAGTGATTGAGCCTGGCCCAGTGTCACTCTCTCTTCCTGTTGCTGCTGATCTACATGTAGAACTCTCAGCTACATCTCCAGGACCATGCCTGCCTTCATGCCACTGTGCTTCCTGCCATGACAGTAATGATCTAAACCTCTGACAGCCTCAATTAAATGTTTTCATTTATGAGTTGCTGTGGTCATGGTATCTCTTCACAGCATTAAAAACCATAACTTAGCCTGGCATTCATTCAAACAAGTAATATATATATGCATCTATCTTCTATACACTCACAAACAGATCAATTATCTATCTATCTATCTATCTATCTATCTATCTATCTATCTATCTATTATCAATCTATCATCTATCTATTTCTCTCTAACAATTTATTTTCTTTATATAATTATTTTTTGGTTTATAGACATAATATATGATGATCAACCTTTCTATCATACTTGAAGCTACTACCAATAGCATCTTCAAGCTGAGGACATAGAAGGGAACTAGATCTTGTGTTCATTTTCATGTGAGTTAAAACACAGAAAGCCCTTCTCATTCACAATCACATAGCACCTAAAAATTGCATTGCTGTGTTCTAATAAGACTTTATTAACAAAAACAGACAGGAGGCTGTTTTTGCCTAAGGTAAATTTGCCACTCTCCATGTAGAATGAGCAGATTGATTATAGGGAGAGAGTATTTCCAAAATGCACAACGACTTCAAGACAACACAGTAGATGCTAGAAGCCCTTAAATCAGTAGTTCTCAATCTGTCAGTCATGATTTCTTTGGCAAACCTGTATGTCCAAAAATATTTACGTTGTGATTCATAGCAGTAGAAAAATTATAACTATGAAGTAGCAGTGAAAATGTTTTTATGGTTGGGGTCACAACAACTTGAGGAACTTAATTGAAGGGTCATAGCATTAGGAAGATTGAGAATCACTGCTTTAAACCCTAATGTTCTGGCTCTTCATTCACTATTTGCCACATTTCACCATAGATATAAGTACATACTATTAATACTATAAGAAGCCGTGGAGTTTTAGCTATAATTTAAGTGACATTAGTTTTTTTAATACATCCACTTTTCCCATTTATCAGTTGTTACATAAAAACAGCTTATGTATGCTCATTTTTATCTCCATTTATATTTGTTGTCCAGAACTCGATGTGAAGAGGACAAAGAAAGACATTTTTCCCCACTTACACACATTATTGATCTTAACGCTGGCTAATAATATATTGCTGAAAGAGAGACAGAGAGAGAAAGGAAGGGAAGAGGGGTTAGAGTACTTGTTTCATCACTGTAGTCACTTTCTGTAAAGATGGCAATCTCAGTAGGTAGTGGCTTATATAATTCTAGTACCTATGTGAGATTCGGAATAAGACACTATGACCTAGCAAGGAAAATAAAAACTTGCCATTAAATCGATTCTTCATTCTGATAATACATTAAAAAATACTAGTACAATCATAGAACATTGTCAGAGTTTTAGACAGTTTGAGTAAAATTTATAGCACGGGAGAAGTGCATAAAGTAGTACTATTCCTTAGGGGAAGGTCTGTGATTGCCTAAGTTTCTAGTTGAAAGGCTTCACTGACTGACATTGTCATACAGAGCCTGTGGTTATACCAAAGAGTGAAAATACTTGAGTTGGAAAATTAAATGATTTCTGAAATTAAATGTTGATAAATCCACATTTAATTATTTTTTCAAAAGAATGTATCTTCCCTCTAAGCATTCTAGCATGCCATTTGCTGAAGTTCATGCAGTAACATCCTATGCATGGTAGAATTGTGAACACTGAGTGTGTGCCTTGACCAATCAAGCATGAGCACTTTTAGCTGACAGTTTTCTACTAAAGGTAGTAGTAATACAGCTAAGATTAGCAACGTGACTACCTGGTGCAACTGTGCAGCCATTTCCTCTGGTGAATAGAGATTCAGCACTTATCACAGGAAACTACCCATCTTAGTAATGACAATAAGAAGTATGTATAGCAGTGAGAACTTTGAGTTCATTAAAACAAACTTTTAAACAAATAATAAAGAGTAAGTATTATAATTTATTTGCTGTTGAAGTCCATAGCATATTGACACAACACACAGGACACTTGAGACCCCCTCAACATAGATGAGGAAATCTGGAATCTATGGGGCAAAAAACTAAAGACTTTTTTAAAATTAACATAATATTTTTATTGATTATTTGGGAATTTTGTATCATGTACTCTGATCACATTCACTCCCTAGTCCTTCCGTGTCTGCCTACCTTGTGACCTCCTCCCTCAAAAAATGTAAAAATAAATAAAAAAAATACAAGTCCAGTTGGTCTTATACATATACTCACTGGAGCATGATCAAAACCCCACTGGCCAGGTCCTTTAATAAGACAGGGACTATCCTTCCCCTCCCACACCCCCACCAGAAGCCATCAATTGTGAAGAGCTAACTTATGAATCCTTATCACACTTTTCAAGAGATCTCTTTCATGGCTTCCTGTTTAGGCTGCAATTTTTTAGGGGGTTGGGGATTGGGGTAGGGGTAGGGGTTGTCATAGATGTCTTCCATGTTTCTCTTTCTCAACTGTGTGTCTGTAGTCATCGGCACCACTGCAAAAGTAGCTTCCTTGCTCTTTACAGTCAAAGGGAGCACAGATTGTGGGATTCCACATAGTTTCTGGAGACAGAACACATCACAAACACCTCTTCCTGCTGCAGTAAGACCATGGACCCAAACAAGGCTCTCAGAGGTATCATGGACAGCAGCATGGCCTCAGGTGGCATTGCAGACCATCCACATCAATTAGGTCTTGGGTAGCAGCATGGTCCAAGGACACCAATAAGGATTTAGGTGGCAGCACAGATCATCAACATTCCCATGGTTTTCGGTGGTATCTGGGACCATAAACATCAACACAGACCCTGATGCGGTAGGACCATGGGCCTAGACATGGTCCTCAGTGGTAGCATGAGCCTGGAAATCACCGTGGCCCAAGGTGCAACACAGGCTATAGACATCCAAGCAGCCGTTAGTGGTAACACAGTGGATTCTATAAGTTTCTTAGAAAGTCATAAGCATTATAAATTCCAAGTTGGAATACTTATAAAATGAAGTTTAATAAAATGAATAGGAAAAATAAAAAAGAAATAAACAAAACCCAAACATATCCAAATAGTATCAGCAGGAAAATATACCCAGACTTCAGATATCACATACTCCCAAATCATGCTCAAAATCATACAAAATAAAGAAAATTCTATGAATATAACATATAGTTTATAGCTAAGCAAGATAAAACACCAGAACCCCTTCTTACTTTATATTAATCTCACTATTACTATCCATGATGAAAATTCATAAAATCATAAAGAAAGAATTAACAAAACTCACCATTTACATTAAATATCTTGCTTAAACAGAAAAAATTCAACAAAATCCGCAGAGAACTTCTCAGAAAATTGATTAGTGAAACAGGAACTGTTACATACTTTAACAAGCATATGTGCATATGCATAATCGTTGTATGGAGAAATGACAGGGACAGTCCCACTGTGTTTAAGGACAGAACCATAAACAGTTCTTACTGCCACCAGACATATTTTTGGATATTTGTTATTCAAGAATAGTTAATATGATTATGAAAGGATTTAAATTTGCTGTGTTTGCATTTAACAATGTAAACAACTTAAGATACCATAAGAAAAGCTCATACACGCAATAAAAATAATTTGGTAATGTATTGTAGCACAAATCTAAACCTGCAGACATCATTAAAGATGCACTTCAATACTCGGAATTGCAAGAAAGAATTTAAGTGTGTAACCACATGGGCTAAGGGCTCTATAGTTTCTTAAAAACATAAATATGAATTTACCATATGTCACAGATTTGTACATGTGTTAGTTTTCTCAAGTAAATTAGTATACCATATAATCTAGTATATAAATTATTATTTTAACTTTATTTAAACTATTGAAAATTTGCCAGGTGTGGTGGTGCATGCTTCAATCCCAGCACTTGGGTAGCAGGTGCAGGTGCATCTCTATGAGTTCAAGGCTATCTTAATTGTTGGACATTCTTTTACTCTATCCCCACATTGAAATGTCAAAATGTTGTTGGTTGTTTTTGCTCTTTTTGGGGACCCACCACCCAGCTCCCAAATAAATCACACATGGAGGCTTATTCTTAATGATAAATGTCTGGCCTTTAGCTTGGCTTTTTTTTTTGCTAGCTTTTCTTAATATAAATTATCCCAACTATCTTTTGCCTCTGTGCCTTTTCCTTTTCTTACTTCTGTATATCTTACTTTCACTCTTACACAATGGCTGGCTGGGTGGTAAGTCCCTAGAGTCCTCTTCCTTCCTCTCTCATTTCTTCTTCCTTTCCCTCCCAGATTTCTCTTTCTATCAATTCTCTCTGCCTGCCAGCCTTACCTATCCTTTCTCCTGCCTTACTATTGACCTTTCAGCTCTTTATTTGACCATCATGTGTTTTAGACAGGCAAAGAAACACAGATTCAAAGAGTTAAACAAATGCAACACAAATATAAGTAATACACCTTAAAATAATAAAAGTAATACAACTTAAAATGTACTGCATTTCTACCTTTTTGTCTAAATAAAAGTGAAAGGTTTTAACTTTAACACAGTAAAACTATACACAACAAGAACAGAATTACATTTACAATATTCAGTCCATTTTTATTTGACATATTCAGAGAAAACACTCCATTATGTATCCCATTTTAGTGAATCTAAATTTTACTCATAATTTACATTACAACTCAGTAAAACTACGACTATCTATCTAGTATTCAACTCCATCAAATACCCAGAAGAATATAATATTATCTAACAACAGAAACATTTGGCTGTCTGGATAGTCACCCAGTTTCTCTACAATGCTGGGACATCAATCTTCAGCTTACAGGTCCAGAATATCTGGCAAACCTTACAATGAAGCAGGAAACTTGAAGAACTGTTTTGCCTTGTTTTGGCAAAGTTCAACAGTCTTTTTCCTGTGTGTCCTCCATGTCCAGTCTGCACAGCACATTGTCAACAGTCAAAGGCAAGAGCAGTTTCTTTGCCTAGTGGCTAACCTTGCTACAATGAAAGCAAACTCTGTAAGGAGTTTCTTCAATGGCCATCATCTCTGAAGTAAATTGGTCCTACTAGGAGCAGATGTGTCTCATTGTCATGAAAAACCTTAGGTTAACAAAACATTTTAAATGTCATATTCTGAATGTATTTAAAGTATTTAAAAACCATTTATCTATCTACAATATATCTCAATATGATCATGAAAACATACCTAACATATCTACAAATTTGATTAATATAGATCACTAACTACTACCATATATTTCTTCATTATCTTAAATAGTTCATAATAATAGCTTTCAAAACTAGAAATTTACCTTACATTTTTAAATGAACTGTACAGGTATAATAATTTAAATAAGAGGAGCAACATATATACAATTTTTTGTAACAAAAATAACCTTAAATTTGTATCAATATACAAAAGTCCTTTAAACAAGAGCAAAACATATATACAAAATATTATAGCAAAAAATGACCTTGAATTTGTATCAATATATTATATTTCCCTAAATGGAAACAGATATCCATAACCCACCAAATAGCCAAAGACCACCCATTCCATCTCTTGGGAATATGGGCATAGTATTCTCCAAACTGCTTCCACCTGTCTGTGGACAAAGTACCTTTAGGTCCCTGAGAAAATTTGAGATAATGACCAAGTCCTGGGAAGACCAGCTATAATCTTTGTTGATAGATATCACCTGTCGAGGTTGAGAAAGTCTCCCTTGATCAAACTCGATCCATATTAACCCAGAATGAATCCAAAGCCTCTTGTTTACTATGGAAACAAAAGCCAAACCACTTCCCCAAAGCATTTTTTACTTCCACTTGACAAATACTTTTTTTTTAAACCTTTTTATAGTTAAGGCATTCCTAAAGTATATAGCCTGGTCATCAGTCCATCTTTCAATCCATGTCTCTTAGCAGCTGTTGTTTGCTTATTAATAACCTAGAAAATTCAAAATCAACACAATAACACACAGAATCCAGACTCCCTGTGTATTTCCCAAATGTGGATTTTTCTTTTATATTACTTTTATTCTCTGCTTAAAGACTTTATTATTTTCTAAACTATTCATTTCTTTTCTATGACTATACTCTTTTTCTTTCTTAAACCTACATACATTGTAAAACACATTGGAACCTGTTTAGAGGTTTTTCAGTCTAGACCTCTTTTATTGTGTATCTTTTAGCTGTTTTTGTCTGCATGAGCAAAAGAAACTGCAGAGTGGCACAGGCTAGAACCTCCTCCAGCTATAGCTTTGGTGGCTGGCCCTACTCACTTCTTGGGTCATGAAAGCTAAGCCTAAAACCCACTGTCTGGTTGGAGGTAGGTGACTAAGAACTGCATTAAACCTTTCCTAGAGCTCTAGAATGCCAATGCTTGCACTGTGGCAGGCAGGTTGTTTTTTAATTTAGTTTTTTGTTCCTAATTCAAGTGTTGGCAGGCAGAAACTCTTAAAGGAGTCATATCCTTCTTTTTTTTAAAGCTTTTTCAAGGGCCTACATGGAAATATACCCCCACATTAGGTGCCAAAATGTTGTTGGATTTTCTTTTACTCTAGGCCCACATTGGAACACCAAAATGTTGTGGGTTGTTTCTGCTTTTTTGGGGGACCCACCACCCAGCTCCCAAATAAATTACACATGGAGGCTTATTGTTAATGATAAATGTCTGGCCTTTAGTTCCTTTAATTTGGCTCATTTCTTGCCAGATTTACTTAACTTAAATTATCCCATCTATATTTTGCCTCTGGGCATTTCCTTTTCTTACTTGTGCATATCTTACTTTCATTTTTACTCCAAGGATGGCCGGGTGCCTGGCCCCTAGAGTCCTCTTCCTTCCTCTCTCATTCCTTCTTCCTTTTCCTCCAAGATTTCTCCTCCCATCTATTCTCTCTCCCTGCTAGCCCCACTTATTCTTTCTCCTTCCTTACTATTGGACATTCAGCTCTTTATTAGACCATCAGGTGTTTTAGACAGGCAAAGAACACAGCTTCACAGAGTTAAACAAATGCTACATAAGTAAAAGTAAGACACCTTAAAATAATATTCTACAACATACCTTGGTCTGCATAGTAAGTTCCAGGACAGCCAGGGACATACAGAGAGACCCTGTCTCAATACTATGCCCTAATCTTAAAATATTAAGAATTTGAAGCAATTGGCCTATGTTTGAATATGAGAATCAACAGTGTAAAACATATTCATTTCAATGTTGAGTTACTAAAATGGTCAGATGTTATGTCAGCACACAAAAGCTAAAATTTACTGAGAAGGAAGTCCTAGAGATCATAATTCTCAGTGTCAACAAAGAAAGGTATTAGATTCTAAATTCCATGCTCTTGTGAAAATAATCATAACATTTTACTGATAGGCCAGAAAAGAGAAGGGTAAGTCTGCATTTCACTTTCATGCCCAGAGTTAGCTATGTAATCAATGTCACATATGAGATAATGCTTAAAAATTCAGAAATGGCAACTTGAAGAATCTTCCATCTGTTCCCTGTTGAAAACGTTAGATTTGAAATTGATGCAGAGACCCACAATCAAATATTAGGTGGAAAGGGACCCCAGGTTGGATGTCTCCATCAGATCCCTCCCCTCAGAGCTCAGGGAACCCTGAAGAAGAATCACGGGAAGAATTGTGGGAGCAAGAGGGGACAAAGACAGTGGGAGAGTATGGCTAGAGGAATCAACTAAGCAGGACTCATTGAGCCCCAGAGAGCTGAAGAGGCAATTGTGGAGCCGAAAACATCTACCCTAGGTTCTCTTCACATATGATATTGTACTGACTTGGTGTTTTGGAGAAACTCTTGACAGTGGGAGTGGGAGTGTCTCTGACTCTTTTGCCTGTTCTTAGGACCCTTTTCCTACTACTTGGTTGCCTTGTCCAGCCTTGTTTGTGCCCAGTCTTATTGTATCTTGTTGTGCCATCTTTGGTTGATGTCACTGGGACACCTTTCTTTTCTGTAGGGTGAGTGAATCTGGAGGAGAGGGATGGTTAGAGGAACTGACATGGTTGGAGGGAGGGGAATCTCCAGTTGGGATGTATTGTATGAGAGAACAATAAAAATTTTAAAACATAAATGAATAACTATAATCATATTATAACATGAGGAATTAAATTGATCACACTAATTCACATGGATGATTTGTTTAAATAAATGAACTTTGGGGCAAAATTATACAGTATAAGATGATGAAGGCAGATAGAAAGATAAAGGAGGAAGGAATACACTGAGATGAATCATATTTGTGATGAATGGTTTTATGTCAACTTGATATAAGCTAAAGTCATGTGAGAGGAAGGAACCTCAATTGAGAAAATATCTCCATGAGCACAGGTTGAGGTAAGCCTGCAAGGCATTTTCTGAATTAGTGATTGGTGGGAGAGGGCATCACCATTTTGGCTTGTGTCATCCTTGGACTCACGGTCCTGGGTTCTATGATAAAGCAGGCTGATCAAGCCACAAGAAGTAAGCCAGTAAGCATCACCCCTCCATGGCCTCTGTATCAGCTCCTGCTCCAGGTTCCTGCCTTACTTGAGTTTCTGTTCTGGCTTCTTGAATAGTATTATCAAGCATAAGGTGATAATCCCTTTCCTCCCCAACTTGCTTTTTGGTAATGATGTTTCCTTGCAGCAATAAAATCCCTAAGACAATATATTAAGGTCCCATAGGGATACAGAATGCTCACTCAGAGTCAGAATGCCATCTGATTGATTATATTTTCCTTTCCAAGGGAAAGGTGACTATTCGAAGAGAAATCAGGTTACTTATACTTTAAGGAATTAACCTCAATATCACTAATAATATGGTAAGGGACATCATGTAGCATTTTTCCCAACATCTATTAAAACAAAAGAAGCAATTAAACATTTAATTTTAGACTCATTTTATAAAACAATTGGAGTATATTCTTTTACAAAAATCAATGTAATAAAATAAAGCCAAGGCCAGAAAGTTGTTTAAAAAAAAAACAAATGAGACATTAAATGTCAATATAGTACAGGATTCTGAGAGTTGTGGGATTTTTCTGGATAAGTTGTTTGGTTTGGTGTGTGTGTGTGTGTGTGTGTGTGTGTGTGTGTGTGTGTACTTATGTGTTTTTGTGTTCATGTGTATGTGAGTACATATTATGTAAAGGTGCCTTTGCATATGGGTGCACATGCATGGGGATGCCACAGCAAAACTTCAAGTGCTGTTTCTTGGGAGTTGTCCACCTTGTATTTTGGGCATGTGGACCTCCTAGATTAGGCTAGGTGGGCTAGCCAGTGAGTACCAGGGATTTGCTTGTCTTCTCCTCCCTGGAACTGGGATTATAAGTGTTGGCCACTGTACTCAATTAGATTCTGAAATTTTCAATAAAATTTCAATGAATATTACTGAGAGAATTGGAATGAAGGAATTATAAGACAGAAGCTAGGATATAGTTCAATGGAAGCTCACTTGTCCAACCTACAGAGACCCTGGGTTCCATCTTCAACACTAAAATTTCCCTCTAACATGCAGGCATCCAGTGTGTTTGGGAAGGATCTGGAATCTTCAGGAGGTGGAGCCTCATTGGAGGATGACGGCCACTGGGCACAGCCTTGAGATTGTATAGCCTAGCCAAACTTCCTGTTTATTCTCAGCTCCCCGGATGTGGATAACATGTGACCAGCTGCCTTCTCCTCCTGCCCTCAGGTATTCTAATATGAATAGACTATATCTTGTCAAACTGAGAGTCCAAATAAACCTTTCCTTCCCGAAGAAAACAAAACAAATCAAAACAAAGAGAAAACCAAACAACCGCTATAATTTGCTACCATTGCATTTTTGTGTATGGAAATCATATTGTTTAGGTTTAGACAGTATGTGTGAAATATTTAAGGATTGTTGTGACAGATTAGAAGAAACATGAAACTTTCTTGGAAACCTGTTAGTGATGGTTTATTCTAGATGAAAACATATGGTGTTAATTATTGCTAATCTTTCAATGTATCTGTGTTTATGGAGTATTTCCAAATATGTTTATAGGCAATAACATTAATATTTACTAGACTTCTGTGAAATTTTGAGTATTGGGAGTTGAAATTCCAAGGATATCTTAAAAGGAAATCTGATACATAAGCAAGTGTCAGAATTTATCTGGGATGATCATGCCTTCCCTGGTTGCATACTTGTTTCCCTTTGGTCATATTGCCTAAGAAAATATTAATGATCCTTTCAAAAAATAAAAATAAAAATCTCATTTTGTTTCACATTTTAAAGTGGCAATGAAACAGGCAGTAAATTTTTCATGAAATTTTGTTTTTTTGTTTTTTGGGTTTTTTTTTTTTTTTTTTTTTGAGACAAGGTTTCTCTGTGTAGCTTTGCGCCTCTCCTAGAACTCACTTTGGAGACCAAGCTGGCCTCGAACTCACAGAGATCTGCCTGCCTCTGCCTCCCGAGTGCTGGGATTAAAGGCATGCGCCACCACTGCCAGACTGAAAAAATATTTTATATGATAATTTTTGGCACTTAATGACACTTAATGTTGACTGGTTCTTTCTATGTTATTTTTCAGGAATCTCTCACAAATACAGCAATAGTTCAGTAAAAGATGCTATTATATTTTTACAAAAAACCTCTTAAACATATTGATATTGGTCATAAATGACTGAGTTAGAATCCAAGTAATACCTGTTCTTTCAAACACTTTGCTCTTATCAATACATTTGAACAAAGAAAGACTTTTTAAAATATCAGGATTCAGGGTTACATAACACAAAGTAAGATTTAAGAAGCCGTTTATGTACTAACAGGGAACAGAAATAAATTCAATTGTTTCCATTGTCCCTACTGAATATTGACACTCTTTTTGAAAGATTATTCTGCCTGAAGTTACACCTATGGGAACAGAAATAATGGTGGAGTGCTTGAACAAGAGGCTCTGTATTGAGTAATATTATAATTAATCTCAAGTTGTAACATTTCTCAAACTGAGACAGCAAAACTACACAAAATCCACTTTGCTTTTGAATCTTACTCTTCACTCCCCTCTGCTTATCACTCACAATTTATGCAGACAAGACAGTGCTTGTCTTGTCTTTTTGAATAAGTTAGTTAATCTTTATTACTATGAATGTTATGCTGTCATTACTTAAGTGTTCATAACACATATCGTCATTCTACTAGATTATTTTATCAGCTACTTTAATAAATACAAATTGAAATTTGTATGAAATTCCTGTCTCTGTTTTCTGTCTTATTTCCTGTTCCTTTTTGTCTCACTGTAAAATACCCAGCTTTATAATACATATAAGGTTTAGTACTACTTCTCCTTGGTATTTTGTTGTTTTTTTAATTGATGCATAAAATATGAAAATCATACTTATTGTTGTAATATGGCAATACATATATACTTTGTGTATTGTTTTAAACCAAGGTAAATATATCTACCTTCTCATTTACTTTGTTGTTATTAAGAAACATTTATTCATTTTACATACCAATCACAGATCCCCCTCTTCCCTCCTACCATCCCTCTAGCTTCCCCCCCAACCTGCCATTCCCTCTCACAATAAGGTAAGGCCTCCCATGGGGAGATATTTATCTTTTATTTATAGAGGAAAACCTTTACGTTTGTTCTGGCTTTACAAAATATCAGGGTAACTTTATATGTATTTTAGAAGAATTAAAGATCATTTTGTTTTCTACATTAAGCAAGTCAATATAGAAATGTACCCTCTAATAGTAAAATGTGGGTAATATAATGACTCAATTTTTTTTCAAAAGAATATTCTATTCAGGTAAATCACTGAAACATAGTGATCTTAGGAAGCAAGTGGAAACATACAGTTATATTAGAAGGACAAAGGGTCAGTGAGAACCATCAAACTGGGGAAGCAATCTTGGGTAAGGAAGAATGCATCTTACTGATAGGAAGGAAGACTGAAAAGAGACAGTGAAAGGAGACTTTTAAGGTGAATTTGCCAGATAGTTTTGAAAATGTGAGGCCAAGCTTCTAGTGAATAATAAGGCATGAAAGTTTTGAGGATAACATTGAAACGGGGAAAGACAGACCAGAAACAATACAGTGTATCCGAATATACATTATCCAGTTAGATACAATAATTTACAAAATCTTAAATTTGTCTAATTATGCTTATATAATGCAAAATATTTCGCTATAAATCATCTTTTAAAAATTTGCATCACACTTCTGTTCTTTGATTGTAGCTGTTCCCTAAAAGTTTGTTTCAGCCACATATTAATGAATGAATAATTCATACTCTTTCTTCTGTTTGGGGACATTAAGTATATATTCATCATTCATTTTCTGTCCATTTTGGAAATTTCTTCTTATTTTCATTAACAATCCATATGTTATGATCTAATGATCATTATCTGATATATTATAAATTAAAATAATCATAGAATAAAATAGACTACTGGTACTATTGTTTGGGCATTTTAAGGCACATTCTCACAGTCCGTATGGCTCTGTCTTCAGACAGCCATTATGAGCTATCCAGGATTTTTGGTGTTGTAGAAATACAAGGTTTTGTTGTTTATTCCAAACTCTTTAACAAAGGCAATAGATGGTTATTTCCCAGTAATTACAATCTAGTTAAACTATGATGAGATTTATCCAAGTAAATTTCCTTATAATTTATCAAATAGTCTTACAATCCTCATGAACTCACAGAATCTGTGTTTCTATTTATG